>NC_059083.1:21698441-21847311 GCF_020497125.1 Mauremys mutica | reverse complement strand
GTCTGGATTTGAATGCGGGGAGGCCGACCCTGCACGATCCTTGCTGAAAACCCTCAGTGACTGAATTCTGGTTCCCCAGGTGCTTTTCCATGGGAGGTGTTTTTAGGGACAAGGAGAAGGGCAGCGTAACCCAGTGGTAACCTGTGGCCCGCAGACCCCTGGGGGTCCGCAGACTTTGCCTAAGGTTTCCACCGGGGTCTGCACTTCCATTTGGGATTTTTTAGGGGTCTGCAAATGAAAAAAAGGTTGAAACCCCCACCAACCTAGCCCTCCCAAAGGTCACAAAATCTAGTGAGCGATTTGTGCTGACAGCAGCAGAGGGCACCAGAGACCTTCCTCTTCGGGCACCACCAGTGGGGTGAGCCGTGGGCCTCATTTTAGTGTAAATCCAGGCTTTTCCCATTCTCCGATTTTCACCAGAATCAACAGGGTCCTGCCCCTCCATGCCCAGAACGTTCCCTGGGATTTGGGAGTGGATCGGAGGCGGTTTTCAAAAGTTATTGTGTTGCAGACAGAGAGAGAAAGGCCATCCGGTTGGTCAGGGCTTCCCTTGGCCAGCTCCCTGGCTCTAACCACTAGAGCCCTCTCCCCTCCTAGAGCTGGGGATAGAACCCAGGAGTCCTGGTTTCCAGCACCCCAGATAACAGGGAAGGCTGCCCCATTAAGGTCAGCCAGCCCTGTTCACTAACCAGACACAGCTAAGAAGGGAACAGGCGCTCCCCGTAAAATGCCGCCAGAAAACGGGGTCTCATTGTTACAGCCAGCTGGTTTCTCTCAGGCTGTGGGGCGGGAGTTTGACTGGGCCCAGAGACTTTGCTGGTGGGCACTGCCCGTAGCCTGAGGATGTTATTGTTCCAACGGCTTCTTCTCTGAGCCCTCATTAAAAGTGTCACACTTAGTCTATTAATTGGGGGAGGGGGGCTGGTTCCTTCCTCACTTGGATTGACAGCTCCTACCTAACTGTGATTCCCAAACCCCACCAGTACTTCGCGATAACTCGCTGGCCCTGCATCGGAGACCAGCAACAGCCCGAAGAATCAACGGCTGCATTTTTAAGCAGTTTGACGATCTCCTTTGACCTCTGCGAACAGCGGAGAAGCGGGATGAATTTCCGAAGGACGTAAGACAGCTCGTAACTCAATATTCAGGCTATTGGGATCAGTAGGAAAGATTGTGTCTCTCGATTCATTAACCCTTTCCCTTTGTAACGCCTTTAATCTCACCGTTAGTGCAATCAGCAATTCATCAGGAAATGAGCAGCAAAAAAATCCACCCCACTTTCTGTTATCGAAGCACTGGGCGTTGTCTTGTCTTTGTCTAAGTTTGTTCATGCTCTATAGAAATCTCTCCATTTCCATGCATGCCTGATTATCTACCCATCCGCTCCCATCTATCCATCCCTACACCTATGCATCCAATTTGTCTATTCTGGAATAACTCCATAGGCAGATGTTTTCTGGAATAAGAGTGCCCTGTTCCAGTTTGAAAAGTTAAACAGAAGCAAGACTTATTCTAGAAGGAGTATCCTCAGACAGAGTTACTCTAGAGTAGTGATTCCACTTTACATTCACACCTTATGTTGGTCGGGAATAATTTTTCTGGAGGAAAGAGGCCACCTAAGCTATTCTCATGTACCCAGTTATTTCCAGTTCCTACCATTGCTAGGGACCCCAGGATTAGAACCCACAGCTGCAGAGCCTAGGGGAGGCTGATAGTCCCACACTGCCACCAGGAGCCCATGTAACAGCACCATTAGGGAGCAGTGTTCACAGTAGGCACTGCAGGAAGTACCGCCCACAAGACCCAGAGTGACAGCACCCTGCAGGTCTCTGATTGGCCAAGGGCCCCTACTTAACCCCAGGGGTTGACACAGGAAGTTGTTTGAGCAACCGCACAGCTTGTGGCCTGCTGGACTTTGCCTCATCTCCTGACCTTTGGTCTCTAGCTCCAGCCTGACTTGACCCTAATTCTCCCCCCTGGATTCTAACCTGGTAGCCGGTCTCCCCCTGACTCTTGTTTCTGGGACCTGGCCTTGCAATTCGTCCACCTCTGCCCTGGTGACTCCCGTCTCTGGTGGGGAAACCTCAGCCCAGCTGTGACCACTAGGCCAGACCGACTACGCCCCGATCCCTTACACCATCCTTATACGTACTCACGTTTCTATGCTCTGCTCTGTCTGTTACACTCTCTTTGTATCTTTATATATCTAACTCTCAAATTGTCCCTGTCTCCGTACGTATCTAATCTCTCACTCTCTTTTCATATCTGTCTATCACAGTGTTGTCACACCAATCTGATCACTGCTGTTCTCTTCCTGTCTGTCTATATCAGGCTTCCGTTATCTCTCATTTATTGCACCCTCCATGTTATTCATTTATGCTTCTTTGTGTCTTCATCTCACATTCTCTTCATATTGATCTATATCCACATCCCTGTAGGATCAGTCCGTCCTTTTCACTTACTTTCTTTCAGGTTTCACTATTCCGCCCAGTATAGGTTTGTTTTGTTTCTTTTAAGTAAAAGGTTTTTTTTCTTTTAATTGTACATGCAAAGTAGCTGGAACAGCACGAAAGAGCAAATGGAACATGTGTGTGGAGCTGTGGATTGCACGGAAACGAGGTATGTACCAAAATCACCACCTGTCGCTTGGTCAATACATAGTTACCATGCTCAGAATGGAAGAGCGTGTGTTGGATTTTTGGTGCACGACTGGCCATTGCTTCTACGGCAATGAATTTTGTCACGTACAGGCGCCAGATGACTAGCCCTTGGGAATAATGTGGATATGTTTTTGTGATATGCATTTGGAGCTGTTACAGCACCTCCTGAAATCAATAGATGTCTTGGCATTTGCTTCACTAGCTCAGGTTTTCCAAACCTTCTATCACTTTTGTGGCTCTCCTCTGGACTCTGTCCAGTTGATCCACATCTTTCTTTTAGTGCGGTGCCCAGAACTGGACACAGGACTCCAGCTGAGACCTCATCAGTGCCCAGCAGAGCTATGACCTCCTGTGTACATTGGATGCTCCTGTTAATACACCCCAGAATATATGGGGGGGGGGGGTTGCACCTACATCACATTGCTGGCTCGTATTCAATGTGTGATCCACTATAACGCCCAGATCCTTTTCTGAAATACTTCTCCCTAGCCGGGCATCCCCCGTTTTGCATTTGTGCTGGATTCTGTTTATTCCATTTCTAAGTATTGAGCCACTAGTCGTCTCACTCCCATGGCACTCTCAGCTACCATAAGAGCTAGAAACTTACTTTGTACTTTGAAGGGAAGCTGAGATTCTTAGCTAGCTGATAAATGGCAGGAAAACTCCTTCTGTTGTGACAGTTGTGATTAAATCACAAGAGTTGGCGATGCTGAAATTTGTCTGGTTGGAGACGGAGGACTCAGTGTTTGGTGGATGTAGTTTTCTAAAGCTAAGTGTTTTTTAAGGACGTTGCCTAATTTTCTGATAGATCATCATTTGGCAAATGAAGACTGGGATTGTAACAAGAACTACGATCACCTTATTCCTGGCTACCCAGGCCCACCATCCCGGCACTTTGACCACGTACTGAACGAGCCCCGTGTGGTCGGGATACACGTTGATTTCATTCTCCCCTCTTCCAGAGAGAAAGACCATCCTCGTGCCCACGGTGCTGATCACCAGCCGGGCGTTGTGCTGCAGGCACACCGGCTCCTTGGGGAATCTCTCCAGGGTGAGTTCAAAGCATCGTCTCAGCACCTCAGTCATCTTCCCCCAGGCCTCCAGCCGGTTCTGCACCTTCAGCAGGTTCTCCACACTCAGCTGTTCCGGGTGGGAGCGCAGCCGGGATAGATACACGTCCAGGGCTGGCTCTTTCACGTTGTACCGGGGTTCCCCGTTGAGGTAATATACGTAGATCTCATGCTTCCCATCTCCAGATTTAAATTCCAGCACGGTTCCTCTGCACTGGATCAGCATCTGGGCGTTGTCCTGTATGCTTGGGGGTTCTCTCATGAACTCCTGCAGGGCGAGGTCCATGCAGGCGCTCAGGTCCTCAGTCATTTTCCCCTGGGCTTCCAGTCTGCTCTGCGCTCTCAGCAGGTGAGTGACACTTAACGGTTCTGGTTCTCCAGCTTCATAATTCACTGTTCCATGGGGAAAGAAAAATAGCGTGAGCCCTATCGCTGCAGGCAGCAGTAACAGCACCAGTTGCTGACGTGTTTGGCTCAACAGCAGTCTCCAGACCCCCTTGACCACCTCCTTCAAAGCCCCGGTGAAGGACAGGAATATCGGCCAAATCTGAGTTCGGATGCAGGGCGCCAGGATGTTCCAGGTCCCCCCCAGGAAGTGAAAGATCAGCCTCACGCAGCTCCTCAGCCCCAGGTTCATTCTGGTTTCCCCTGGTTCCTCACGGCCCAGCTCACGCTCTGTTGCAATTCCTTAGCTCGGGACCTGGAGACAACGCAAGGGACCAGGGTCTCAGTTTGAGGGCAGTGAGGTTGGTGAATGTCACAAAACTTGGACCTGGTGAGTTAAGCATGATTCGTAATCATGCTAGGTGGGGCTCTTCCATATAGGGAATCCCCACAACATATGGGCACAGCTGTGTGTGGGGGGATCCCAGGGCTGGGACAACAGGGTCCTGTGGGTTGGGAGTGAGGGGCACCAGCACAGCTGTGTGTGGGACTATCCAGGATTCGAGTCCCTGCCTGGCTGGCTAAGCACGGGATGATCCTTCCTCGCACGTTACCACAACCTTCCGCGCCTCCTCTGCACTCAACTGAAGCCGTCTCGGTAGCGTGTGGCACCTGCCAACTTCACCCCAGGGGTTCTCATGGCCACCGCGCATCCCCAACTGCTGATGTTCCCGGTGCCCAAATCCCCCTCACCACAGCCCGTCTGAGCCTCCCACCTGTAATTCCAGCTCCTGGAGCCGCCTGCTGGGTGTGCGTGAGGAATGGTCCGTCTCCTCTGTCTCAGCTGGACGCAGGGTCCCAGCAAAGGGGCCGTGTCCCTCCATCCCCAAGTGCTCTTCCGTCCTGGGACCGGTGTTTCCAGCGGGAACATGGTTCTGAGAAGGGCCCTGAATTTAGACGCCTCCTCCCCGTCCTTCCCAGCTCCCCTGTGCTCTCCCCATCTCATGCCTCCTCCGCGGTGACCGACTCGCCACCGAGTCCAAAGTCCTTTGCTTCTCCCACCCCCTGAGTTACTAAGCAGGCCACTCGCTTGGACTCTGATGCCTAAGGGCCTTCAAAGATCTGTCCCGGAGCCTAGGCCCAACGTAGGGTGGCCGGTTTTGGTTGGACGTATTCCTGAAGGTTTCATCATGTGACATCATCTTTCATTAAGTATCAGAGGGGTCGCCATGTTAGTCTGGATCTGTAAAAAGCAACAGAGTCCTGTGGCACCTTTAAGACTAATACATCTAATTAAGATCACCTTTAAGACTAATATCAATACATCTGTTAGTCTTAAAGGTGCCACGGGACTCTCTGTTGCATCTTTCATTAGCGTCTGTAGGACAATCTGGAGGGTTGGCAATCCTGCGGGCAGCCAGAACGGAACTGGGGCCCAACGGGCGGCCGGAACAGGCCTGGGGTTTTAATTTAGCTCTTCCTACAGCTGGTACAGCCCTTCAACCAGACTGTGACCCCTGCACAACTCCTCAAACTAAGTGTAAGGTTCACAGAGAAGCGAAGACATTCGCCTGCAATAGGAGATCCCTGCTCCTGGCCCCGCCCTCCAGCTGAGGCCTGTTCGTGGCGACAACGCGGGAAGAGGGGCGGAAACGCATTGACCGTTCAGAGGTGTCTTGAGGTGATGCTGAACGTGGCTCTGCCCCGAGGCCCCCTGAGCAGTGGGACAGGATGGCAAAATGGCTCCTCTTGTCTGTAGGCTTTGTGGGGCTCAGCGTGCGAGGGGTAATTCAGGCCACAGACCGAGTTAGCCTGTTCCCAAGGGGACCCGGGGATGAAGGGACACGGGGACCATGGCAGAGCTGAGCTGGGACGGCCGGGACAGACATGAGGAGGAAAGGAAGAGGAATGTGACCTACCTGCCAGGTTTGGGGAAGCCTCTGGGGGGAATTGTCCCAGCTTCTGTGCCCTGCTTCACAACAACCGACGCTTTCACTTTCTCTCCAAATGTCAAGCTCCCAGACCCTTATTTTTAGCTCTGAATAACACAGGCGCTGACTCCGGTTACCGTAATCGGAGCTGGGGGTTCCCCGAGCCAAATGGGCTGGGAGCCCGGCTCAAAGCTACCTGAGGGAGAAGGGTGGCATGCGAGAGGGAGTGTGTGTTGGGTGTTTAACACATACATAGCATGCACACACACACACACACACACACACACACACACACACACACACAGAGCCGAGTACTCAAAAACCACACAGACCAACTTGCCTGCATGCAGCAGACACAGATCAACACACGCCGCTCACTCACAAAACCAACACAAATCAACTCCTTCCCATGCACCTACACAAAATTTCAACACAGACCCAATTAAAACATATACAAAATGCACACAGATGACACATCTACACAACCACATATACAACAGAGACACACATCAATACACACGCACACAGATCAACTATGCAACATACACATAACCATCCGCAGATAACAAGATACACACTGCAGAGGCCTACTCGGAACTCACGTGGCTCAACACACACTCACACAAACCCACCTCTCAGCTTTCATTTAAAACACTTCATCTCTGGCCTTCGTGGTGACGATGACAATTTCAGACTTGTATCACTGAGGCTGTGACATCTGTCTGAATCAGCAGGCAGCCTTCAGTAACACCTCTGAAGGCTGTGAGCTACCCCGATTCACTTCAGGAGGATGTTAACTCTGAAACCTAATGGTGAACATTTATATGGTTTGATTGTTAACTATTTTGCTGTTGTTCCAAGCAGTTGAGAAAGGGGGATTAGCTTATTCTAAAATCTGCACAATCTTTTATGAGAGATTTCAGGGTGGCGCTTGGGTGGTGGGCGGGGTTGAAATTGTGGGCGGAGTTCTGTTATCACTGGGGACAATTACAGGGATATCCAGTGGCCAGGTGGCTTTCATGAAGCCAAATACTATTTATCCAGGGCAAGAGCATTGCAGAGAAAACTGATCTTAAAACAATGAACAGCTTCTTCGTGTGCCCAGCTTACCAGGGCTCCTGAGCCATCTAAAATCACTCAGGACATCGAATCATAGACGATTAGGATTGGAAGAGACCTCAGGTCCTCCCATAAGGCCTAGTTCTGGTAGTCACGGTCTCATGCCTATCAGTTCCCCGGTGAGGTCTTTCTCTCCCTGCTGGTTACAGTGGACGAGAAGCTGGATAGGAGGCAGCAGTGTGCCCTGGTTGCCAAGAAGGCTAACAGCATTTTGGGCTGTATAAGTTGGGGCATTGCCAGCAGATCCAGGGACGTGATCATTCCCCTCTATTCAGCACTGGTGAGGCCTCATCTGGAGTCCTGTGTCCAGTTTTGGGCCCCACACTACAAGAAGGATGTGGATAAATTGGAGAGAGTCCAGCGGAGGGCAACAAAAATGATGAGGGGGCTGGAGCACATGACTTATGAGGAGAGGCTGAGGGAACTGGGATTGTTTAGTCTGCAGAAGAGAAGAATGAGGGGGGATTTGATAGCTGCTTTCAACTACCTGAAGGGGGGTTCCAAAGAGGATGGATCTAGACTGTTCTCAGTGGTAGCCGATGACTGTTTTGTCTTTGTGAGTGGAGATGGAGCCTCCCCCTCCCCCATTTCCTGCGTCTGGTGCTGCCATCTCCAAAGCAGAGCCTTCCTCCCAGGCAGGAAACACCTTTTCTGTCCTGCCCACGTAGATCTGAGCCCACAGTGCTCTGCCTCTAGAAGAGGACGCCATTTTCACAGCCCCAGCCGGAACAACCCCTTTGCCACCCTACCACAGGTGATGGGATGAGCGTGGGGGGTGCTAGGGTTGCCAGCTGGCCAGTTTTTGTGCAGCCTTGCCACATTAGAGCGCTCTGCAGGTCTCGCCTCTGGAGTCCAGACTGTGGTGCCAGTCTAGCAGTAAGGTAAGAAAAGCGACAACATAACATAAGTTTCAGAGCAGGAGCCATCTTAGTCTGTATCAGCAAAAAGAACAGGCGTCCTTGTGGCACCTTAGAGACTAACACATTTATTTGGGCATAAGCTTTCGTGGGCTCCAGCTCACTTCGTCTGATGCAGAAGTGCAGGTTGGAGTTTGGCAGGTGAATAAATATATACTTGCAGAGATGGGTGTGAAGCATTACTATGCAGAGGACCAGTGCTAACGAGGTCAATACGATCAGGCGGGATGTGGCCCATTGTCACGGAGTGTAGGGGAGTCAGGCCCTGCACCCCCGGGCTCCCTGCCGATTCACCGGGACTCTCAGCCAGCCAGTAAAGCAGAAGGTTTATTTAGACGACAGGAACACAGTCCAACACAGATCTTGCAGGCACAGATAACCGGATCCCCCCAATTAGGTCCATTTTGGGGGCCTCACAGCCCCCCTCGGGGATCAGAGCCCTTTCTCCCTGCTTCCCCTCTATCCCCAGCCAACTCCCGTCTGCCCAGCCCCCTCCGGCCCCTCCTCTCTCCTCCGCTTCTTTCCCGGGCTAGGAGGTCACCTGACCCCTTTGTCTCCAACACCTTTAGCCAGCACCTTTGCCCGGAGGGGCCCAGCCATCAGTTGCTAGGTGACAGAACGTCAGGCATTTGGCTGCATGGCCTTTTGCTGCTAGAAACTTAGGATCTGTACCCAGCCCCCAGTAAGACCAGTCCCACTTCGTCACACCTCTCCCCCCTTCGAGACCGAACTGAGCGGGGTCCCTCCAGCCAGTGACCTGGGGAAGTTCGAACCCACCTACATTCCCATGGCTGCCCCAGAGTCCGACTGGGTCTCTACCCAGTTAACCCGGTGGGGGGTCGGTCTGCTCAGTTTGTCCGGGAGTTTGGGGCACTGGGACCGCAGGTGGCCCCTCTGGCCACATTGATAGCAGCGCATGTCCCGTTGGTCCCCTCGAACCGGTCGGTTGTCCCTGGCGCTGGCCGTTCCCTTTGGGCAGGGGCTCTCCCGATTCCCCTTTTGGGTGGTCTCAGGATGACTCTCTCTCTGCGTCGCGACGGGCCTGTTCCTTTGGGGTTCCTCCCTGCCACCCCCCAACCGGCTCTTCACATAGTCATCGGCCAGCCGCCCTGCGTGTTGCGGGTTCTCTGGCTTTTGGTCCCTTAACCACAGCCTCAGGTCGGATGGGCACCGCTCATACAGCTGCTCCAGTACCAGCAGTTTAACCAGGTCCCCCTTCGTCTGGGCCCCATCTGCCCACTTGCTGGCGTATCCCTCCATGCGGATGGCCAGCTGCAGATAGGAGACTTCAGGGGTTTTATCCTGACTCCAGAACCTCTCCCGGTGCATCTCCGGGGTCAGCCCAAACTCGCGCAGCAGGGCCTGCTTGAATGGTTCGTAGTTCCCTTTCTCCTCCTCTCCCAGCTGTCCGTACAATGCCACGGCCTTGGGGTCCAGTAAGGGGGTGAGAACCCGGAGCCTGTCCGCAGGATCCACCTGGTGCAGCTCGCAGGCCGTCTCAAAGGCACCCAGGAAGTCATCCATGTCCTCCCCCTCCTTGCGCGGGGCCAGGATGGACTTATCAAAGCTCCGCGCAGTCCTGGGCCCCCCCTCACTCACCGCAGCCCGGGGCCTGCTGCCCCCCAGCCTCGCCAGGTCCAGCTCATGGTGACGCTGTCGCTCTTTCTCCGCCCGTTCCTGCTCCCTCTGTCGCGCCTCATGTTCCCTCTGTTCCTTACGATCCTCCAGCTCTCTCAGTTTGATCTCTCTCTCCCATTCCAGCCGCTGGCGCTCCACGGATGCCGAGCGTCGCGGGGACGATCCCCTGCTGGCCGGGGGGGTCACGGTGCCCTCGGTAGCTGGGCTCCTCCTCCCCCTCCCCCTAGGCCTAGGGGTGGGAGGTCTCGGGGACCCCTCAGCGGCCGGCTGACCACTCCCAGCGGGGACAGACACTGGTGCCTGCGCTGCATCTGCCCGGCTGCTTCCCTCAGAGACAGGGATCGGTTCATTCCCGCGATCTGCGTCCTCCAGCCAGGCCATCAGCTGGTCCTTGGTTAGTTTCCCACTGCGCAGCCCCCTGTGCTTGCAAATCTCCACCAGGTCACACTTGCGCTGCGTGGCATACATCTTCCTGCTGGCCGCTCGCAGGCCGGGGTGCTCGCCGCTCCCCACGGGTTCCAGGGGGACCCCTAGTGTGTCAGTCCTTGAGGTCACCCCCTCTCTGCCAGGGTCGAGCTGCAGCTTCCTCCGCTTCTGGGATCGCTCGCTGTGATCCCCTGGGTGACCCTGTTACTGCAAAGTCCTGCTCCCTGGTCACGCTCTCCCAGGGGTTAATCGCCCCGTCATTTTACTGCGCCCCAGTCACTTACTGCAGGAAGCGCCGTCCACGGGGTGCAGTCATCCCACCTCTACCACCAGTTGTCACGGAGTGTAGGGGAGTCAGGCCCTGCACCCCCGGGCTCCCTGCCGATTCCCCGGGACTCTCAGCCAGCCAGTAAAGCAGAAGGTTTATTTAGACGACAGGAACACAGTCCAACACAGGTCCTGCAGGCACAGATAACCGGATCCCCCCGATTAGGTCCATTTTGGGGGCCTCACAGCCCCCCTCGGGGATCAGAGCCCTTCCTCCCTGCTTCCCCTCTATCCCCAGCCAACTCCAGTCTCCTCAACCCCCTCCGGCCCCTCCTCTCTCCTCCGCTTCTTTCCCGGGCCAGGAGGTCACCTGACCCCTTTGTCTCCAACACCTTTAGATGCACCTTTGCAGGGAGGGGCCCAGCCATCAGTTGCTAGGTGACAGAACGTCAGGCATTTGGTTGCATGGCCTTTTGCTGCTAGAAACTTAGGATCTGTACCCAGCCCCCAGTAAGACCAGTCCCACTTCGTCACACCCATTACTAACTGTTGATGAGAAGTGAATACGAAAAGGGAGAAAATCTTTTGTAGTGAGCCAGCCACTCCCAGTCTCTATTCAGGCTGGGTGTGATGCAATCAGACTTGCAAATAGATTCCAGCTCAGCAGTGTCATGCCGAGGTCTGGTTTTGAAGGTTTTTTTTAAGTATGGCAACTTTCAAGTTTGTCACTGAGCGTCCAGGGAAATTAAAATGCTCTCGCAATTTGTGTGTCTGCGATGGCTCTCTAAAACAGGCTAGTAGTCGCTCACTATAGTGGCGCTGAGACCCATTTTGCTGCTAGGGCAGTGCTGTGTGTGTGTGTGTGTCCTGAAGAAATTAAAGGAAAACGATCAGAGAAGGGAAGTGATGCTTGGCAGCAAGACAGCGGTGGGGTTCTGGGTTATCCATTTTTTTTATCTGCATTATCCATTTTCTTCATTATCCATATCTGCATTTCTTTTCAGAGCTCCTCCGCTTCTAGTTTCATCTCCAGTGTTTCAACCAGAATGCCCCTTCTTTTAAGGATCTAGCTCCCAGTTCAATTTTATATCTAGCTACCTCCTTGTAAAATGGCTCCCCCCACAAATGAAAGGGTTCTGTTCAGGGGCGGCTCTAGGTATTTTGCCACCTCAAGCACGGCAGGCAGGCTGCCTTTGGCGGCTTGCCTGCGGGAGGTCGGCCAAAGCCGCAGGACCAGCGGACCCTCCACAGGCAGCCTGCCTGCCGCCCTCGCGGTGACCGGCAGAGCGCCCCCCGTGGCTTGCCGCCCCAAACACGTGCTTGGCGTGCTGGTGCCTGGAGCCGCCTCTGGTTCTGTTGTGGATGATCTCCAGACAGATGGACCTTTTACCATAGTTAATTCATTGCCATTGGTCCTACACAAAGGTCTGATGTTACTGGGAGGCCATGTTTGTTCCAATCTTTACTTTACAGAAGTTTTACAAAGTGCTAGTAAGGAGGGACACTTTAATACTTACCGTACGTTGTGCTAAATGAATTCTTTACTTTGTGAGGGGTTTTAGTGGAGAATCCCACTCATCGTCTCTTGCACAGTTTTCAACAGAAATTGCAACTCACAAACACAAAGAGGCAAATTCTGCTCTCTTCAGCACTGCTGGAAATCTGGAGTAACTGCCTGAGTGTCACCCATTATTCTGAATTTGGAGCTGTGTAAATGAGAACAGAATATGGCCCCTCTTCTTTCATTTTTAGTTTTGATCTTAGGGCTCCAAGATTTTCTATAACATATTTGAAATGCTACTCAATTTAGAATGTCCATTGATGATTTGTGCACTGGAAATGTAAAAATACAGAAACTGCTGCTAGGAAACGCGCTTCAGTTGCCGGGTACCATGAAACAGTCTTTTGGTTAAGGTGTAATGAACTATGGTTCATGTGCATCACCCAAATTGTTGCAGGGCCACAAGGTTTGAAGCAATTCCCTGCAGGGTAGTGGTGGGGTTTCGCTATTTTTCAAATCTACTTGTGTCTGTAGCATAGTCCCTTGGGGGGAGGGATAGTTCAGTGGTTTGAGCATTGGCCTGCTAAACCCAGGATTGTGAGTTCAATCCTTAAGGGGGCCACTTAGGGATCTGGGGCAAAAATTGGTCCTGCTAGTGAAGGCAGGGGGCTGGGCCCAATGACCTTTCAAGGTCCCTTCCAGTTCTAGGAGATTGGTATATCTCCGATTATTACCTTTATTACCACAGTGAGAGTTGCCCGGCAGGATTGTGTAAATCGGCCGTAGCTCCACCGGGGTCAATGGGGCCAGATCCCAGCTGGGGTCACTGGGCGTCGCTCTGACAGCGGAGCGGTGCTGAGTTGCTCCTGTTGGGCATCTGGCTGTATCAATTCGAGTAGCTCTTTGTCCCTCCCCATCGAGCCCCAGCTGAGATGATCTCGTTCATCTTCCAGGTCACAGGAGGAGCAGGTGCTGGGCGAAGCAGGAATTTCCCAGGCATGCGGCTCATGCATTTCACCTCGCCTTAGATCATTGCCAGAGAACCAGCGTTAGGGGCACCGGGTGAAGCACGGCCGGCAGCTCAGCGTCATTGCAGCTGGAGAACCCGAGTCCCTCTGGAACATGTCCCGTGAGCTGAGGCAACGCACCGCCAGGACCCGAGGGGTCTGGAAATGCCAGGTGTGAGATCACAATGTCCCATAGCAACAGGCAACCCCACTACCATGTCGCTGAGCCCACAGGGGATGTGTACCTGGCCAGGTTACGCTCCCGTCCCCAGCCGCTGAGCATGGAGACCCTGCAGGGTGTGCGGGATGCGCTGGAGACTCAGGGAGTGCTGGATGAGGAGCTGGGAGCCGGCTTTGAGCGGGCCCTGGCGGAGTTCCCCCGGGAGCCCCCGTGTGTGCAGAACAACACAGAGATGGTGATCCAGAGCGATGAGACTGAGCTGACGTTCCTCTCTGGGAAGGGGAAATGTAAGATCAGGATCTCTGACAATGGCGCCTGCTATGAGGTGAAAGAGCCAACGGCCCGGGTGTACCTGGCCAGGTTAAAGTCCCGTCCCCAGAAGCTGAGCACGGAGACCCTGCAGGGTGTGCGGGATGCGCTGGAGAAGTGGGGGTTGCTGGACGAGGAGCTGGGAGCCTGCTTTGAGCGGGCCCTGGCGGAGTTCCCCCGGGAGCCCCGGTGTGTGCAGCGCAATGCCCGGATGGTGATCCGGCATGACCGCACCGAGCTGGTGTTTGTGTCGGGCCAGGGGGAATGTGAGGTCACGGTGTCCGAAGGTGAGAGGGAGCCCTGCTACGAGGTGAAGGAGCCCACGGTGACGGTGTATCAGGAGAGGTTACGCTCCTGCCCACAAAGGCTGAGCACGGGGAACCTGGAGAGAATTCGGGACAGGCTGGAGTCCTGGGAGGTGATGACCAAGGAGCTGAGATGCTGCTTCGGTCTGGTGCTGGGGGAATTCCCCAAAGAGCCGGAGTGCGTCCGGGACAACCCCAGGATGTGCTTCATCTGGGACGAGACGAAGCTGCAGCTGGTCTCTGAAGATGGGGACTGCGAGGTCTCCGTGACCTGCTGTGACGGGAAGCCCAGCTACGAGGTGAAGGTGAAGAGCTGGGAGATGTATCGGGAGAGGATGCGTCGCTCTGAACAGCCGCTGAGCATTGAGAGCCTGGTGGGCGTGCAGAGAGAGGTGCGGGGTCTGTCAGGGGCTCCCGAGAAGGTCAAGGAGGCCTTGAACGTGGCCGTTAGGGGTTTCTCCGCGGAGCCGAGCTGCCTGCAGGAGAACGCCCGGCTGGTCATTGAGTGCGACAGGGGCGAGATGGTCTTTGTCTCCGGGAAAGGGGAGAATAAAGTGGACGTGTGCATCATCGATGGGAAGGTCAGTTACAATGTCAGAGCCACCACGTGGGTGACTTTCCTTAGGATGTTCCGGAAACTACTCCCCAAGATCCCCGAAGCCTTGCTGAAGCTCATCCGCAGCTTAGCCCAATTCCTACTGTTTGGAGCGCTGTGAGGTGACTGGCCCAGACCCCACTCCCCTCCCAGAGCTGGGGAGAGAACCCAGGAGTCCGGGCTTCCAGCCCCCCTGCTCTAACCCACCAGCCCCCACTCCCCTCCCAGAGCCAGGGAGAGAACCCAGGAGTCCTGGCTCCCAGCCCCCATGTGACCAGGATAGGGGGATACAGAGGGGATGTTATGCCCACCTCTATTTCACTCCCCTTCTCCCTGCCCCCTCCACCTCACTCTTTGCTGAAGCATGGCCCGAGATCTGCCTTGTCGGAGAGCCGTCCTCAGAGCTCAGCCAGATTGTGAGGTCTGCGCTCAGAGTTCCTGGTGCCAACATGATGCGGCACAAACAGACCTCAAATCCACCGCGACCGTGTATGGAGCATGTTAACAGCTATGGCGCCGTCCCACCCCCACATCGAAAATCTGCCGATTGGTTCCCCTCACGCTGACACGGCCAAAACATTTAGCCACCGACCTGTGTGCACCCCCATCTGATGCCTCTTCAATTCCATGCCCCCCTAGACACTCAGCCAGTAGAAGGCTGATGGTGCAACCCCAACACACAAGATTTACGGCCTATAGAAAGACACCCAAATTGAAACTGGAAGCTCATATTCCTCCGGGGATAGATTCACAGATTATAAAGCCAGAAGAAACTACCATTATCTACTCTGACCTCCTGTGTAACACCAGCCCGAAGACTTCCCTGAATTAATTCATCTTTGGACTAGAGTAAGATCTCTTAGATCAACTTCCCATCCGTGATTTTAAAATGGCCAGTGATGGAGGTGGTTAGAAAGTGGAATATATAAATGAATTTCCTTTGGTTTAGCGAAGTGTATCCCTGTACCTTTAAACTGCTGTCGGTCAGCTAAGCTCTTAGGAAATCCACCCATCAGTATATTTCTTTCTCTAACCTCATAAGGCGCTAAAGATCTCACCAAAGATCAGCCGTCTGTGAGCGTGTCGACACGGGGAAATCAAGCAGCGTAGATATGGGGGGAATAATTAGATTGCTCTAGCAACGCCAGCATGATTCCCATGTGGCCGCTCTGTACCGCTTGATTGTGGCATAAAGCGAAGAAACTATATAGCGGTGTACTTCTCGGTTCAATTTCCCCACGTAGACAAGCTGTTTGACCCTAAATCTAAGTGCCTATTTTCCTGTGGAGATCAATTCGTTTCTAGCCCATAGGGCTGATTTAACCTTTATTGTATTGAGCTGTAACGCAAGGAACCTACAGGCCTGTACCCTGTAAGACATTAGCTTCAGCGAGTGAGCATAAGTCTAGTTCAGTAGGGTAGGCCTGCGACCTGTCGCATAGAGAGCTGGCCTAGCGGTTCCCTCTCAATCTGAGGAACTACACCTCTACCCCGATACAACGCTGTCCCCGGGAGCCAAAAAATCTTACCGCGTTATAGGTGAAACCGCGTTATATCCAACTAGCTTTGATCCGCCGGAGTGCGCAGCCCCGCCCCCCGGAGTGCTGCTTTACCGTGTTATATCCGAATTCGTGTTCTATCGGGTCACGTTATATCGGGGTAGAGGTGTAGATAATGAGTTGGCGACACTGGGCCAGAAAGGGTTAAGCGACTAGCAGGCGAAATGGCCCAAATTCTACCTTGAAAGACATTATAAAAGTATGTACATGATAATTAAGGCTGTTCCTTATAAATAGCTAACAAAACCATGTTAGATAGATTAGAGCTTTCAGATGTAGACTTGTACTGGTAGAGAATTGGAAGAAGATAGTGATTGTATTGGTCTGCGTTTCCCAATATCTTGTTAGAGGTTAACGATGTAACCAGACAATTCCTGTCTGTTACTATGTTCTACTGATTCAGGGGATATTAACGTTTAGCTGGAACTTGGGTGTGATAATACCATTGTCTCTATTTCTCTTTGAAGTCTGTAGTGAACTACGAATGGCTCAATGGAGAATTACCTTACGCTGATGAATGCAATGACCTTTGTATACATAGGCAATAGGAGGTTTTACTGCAAAGCCGCAATGTAGGTTACCTATTCTTCACCCAAGGAATAGCTGCTGTCAAGGGGCTATCCATAGCCGGCCAGAGATTTATAAAAGAACTTGGCCCCATCCTGACATCTCAGATCTGCTTAAACTTGGTCGGGGAAAGCTTGAGTCACAAGACTGAGGTGTCCAGCTCCAGTCTGGATCACTCTGCTGCTGCTCGTGGAAGAATTTGAACAAACTCTCTATAGGGACTGTCTAATTGGATTATAACCCAATGAACTGATTCTGGGAAGAAGTTTTTTGCAAGCCAGCACCCCACCATCTCTACTATGAACCTGCCCTAAGAACGCTAGTCATATCTGTAGGTATAACAATCTTTTAACCCCAATACGCTCTTTCATTTCTTTTTTCAATAAACTTTAGTTTGGTTAATAAGAATTGGCTGTAAACGCATATTTGGGTGAGATCTGAAATATTCATTGACCTGGTGGGTGATGTGTCCGATCCCTTGAGACTGGTAGACCTTCATATGTGATGAACAAGAGTTTCAGTAATCCTCACCATATTTGCCTTGGCTGTCTGAGTGGGAGCCTGTGATGGGGTGCACTTGCCCCACACTGGAGAGGAAGGGGTTAAGCCTGCACTCTTGGCAGCGGAAGCCCCGCCCCCTCACCCCTGCTGGGCATGCTCCGACTGCGGCTGCAGTATAAAAGGGAGCAGCTCAGCTCAGTCTGGGCTGACCACCGAGGGGGAAGGACGCACCACACCAGCTCCAGCCTGGGAGCAGCCAGGACCCCAGACTGTGGGAGCAGGAGACGCCAGGACCCAGACAGGTGCTCAGGTACCTGCGGACGCCCCAGGGAGATTGCAGTGTCTGGGAGCAGCGCCGCCCGAGGGGCCTGGAGGCTCCAAGATGATGCCTAGTCTTCAGCTGCAGGAGTCATGGTAGGAAGTAGCTCAGGGAGGAACTAGCCAGTGTCCCTGCAACTTCGGTGTGTTTCGGGGGGATTCCCCGCCCACTGGGTGGCAAACCCATGGGACCCAGTGGAACAGGGAGGGCCCGGGTCCCCCTACCCCAGCCGCCCTCTTTGGGGGGCAGCCCACCCAGACCCCTCCTATGGACTCCGGCCATTGGTCTGCGCTTCACTGTAGCCAAGGGGAGTCCTACTGACTCCAGTCACGGGGCCGCGTGGCCCTGAGGCTGAGGGCGGCCATATTGACTAAGCCACAGGGCTACCACGCCCTTGCCCCACCCCAGGGTGAAGGGGGTTAACTTGCCCCGTGACAAAGCCCCAGGCGGGGGTGCTGTAAGGGAGCTGTGGTTTGGGCGTCTCTGTAACCAGGAAGGTGTTGTAGAAGCTGTTTTGTTGCTGGCTAAGTGAATCTAATTATTAGACTAAAACCATCAGTTTTGGGGGGTCTCTGCCCCATTCTTTGATGTTTGTCCTGACTGAGTGTTCTCAGCGTCCCACGCCACCCCCAGGCACCAACGGTCTCAGAGCTAAAATGGCATTAATCGGCTAACCTATAGGACTGGGGCACCCCAGTATTATGTGGGGGAGGAAGTTAGATCTGGGCACGGAAGGCCGAGCATTAGCACGAACATTCATGATGGTGCTCCAGCCCTGCTGCAGGGCAAACCGCCGTGTCGAGCGGAGATTCTCCCATTGCGGTGAGCTTAGCTTGGAAGATCCCTTCCCACCACTTGACCTTTCGGCTCCACTGTTCTCTGCCATCAGCCTTGGGCATGGAGGAACCTGGCCCGTCGGACTCTCTGGGCTCACCAGAGACAGGGCTGGGCCTTCGTCGCGTACCACCAGGGCCTCCAGGGAGGGTGTGAGAACGCAGGTCCAAGAGCTTATGCAAGGAATGGTGCCACCTATCCCCGCAGCTGTCCTATTCCTATCTTTGTATGGGGCTTGGCGCTTTTCTGGCTTTATTCCTTGGTTTAATACAGCTCTCTGAGGCTGCACTTTGTCCTCAGTGTGCGTGTCCTTGTCATCCACCCCAGGGGCCCCTGCACAATACTGAACTCATGGGTTTTAGCTCTGGGTCGTCTGCTTCTGGGACAAGAACCTTCTTATCTTCTGGTCACCTGGCCAGCGATACAAATACTGTTGACTGTCAAAAAGGAGGCGGCAGCAGGTTGTATCCTGAGAGTCCAGTGCACAGCGACACTAGATTGCACGGACGAGACTGGACGATTGCCGCTTAAACCCTGTTAGGAATGGCCTGCTCTTTGAGCCAACGAAAACGGGAGGATTCATAAAGGGGATTAACTGATGCCACCCCCAACTACAAAATGAAATCAAAGAAATGTTTGTAAAAAATACTGACCCGATTTAGAGGAACTAGAAGTTTTTCTTTTTGAACTGTCGCCTTTTATTTTATTTCCAGTGAGTTGTGTAATGTGGTCTGACACCCCCGGGGGTTCGGCTCTGGGGGCTGTAGTTTCAAGCTCAAGCAAGTGAAAGTCACGTCCGCCACTTGCTGCAGATGTGGCGTCTCTAGGAACACACAGAGACCAAGGGGAGTGACCACACAGACATTCACAAGCACAACGTCTAGTTTGTTGTACAACTTTTATGAAAGTTACAGTTATCGTTATGATTATCGAAGCCCATAGAAATCCTAGACTGACCTATGCACACGTTACACCTATAATCATCCTCACATCCTTAGCGATATTCTTCGGGGCCGAGGGCAGCCAGTGGAGGGATGGTTCCTGCTGGAGTTTTGCCGTAGGGAACTGGATCCATCCCCTGGCAAACAGAGGCTAGGGACACCATCCCTGCCCATCCGGGCATGTACCCATTGGTACATCTTTTCCCCGTAATCTTATGGCATCAGGTTATTGTTCGGTCACTTACTTACGTCAGCATTTCTTAGCTCTGAGACTAAGGCCTGCTATGGCTGAGCTACAATTTTACAGCCTGCAGGCCTTGTGTTTCAACCCTACTTACCTAGATACTTAATACAGAATTATCCCTTCTGACAACTGATCAATCTTATACTTCCAGAACCTACAACTTAACCCTATTTAGCAAACAATGTGTATATAGGACATAGCACGTTAGTTAATCGTAACATCACACAATAAATGAAGGATAAATTGAACTAATTGGCTACCGAACGGTGATTGCGCACTGGCATTGAGACAAACTGCATGGCACCAGGAGGAAGGAAATATGGAAAGGTAGAAGCACCCAGCTTTGGAGTATTCCAAGGAGCGAATTCTTGTTAGTTGTGCGGGTTGATACAGACGCGCGATGAATGGCAAAGGATGAAACTGAAACTGAAAAATCCTCCCATGAGAGAATCACATCTGAAAAAGAGCTCGGCAAGTTTGTCTCTTTCACCCTGATCCGAGTAAAATAAACTAACTCTCCCACCTTGTCTCCCTGAATCAGGAGTATTTCTGGTACGCCACTGCCATCTCCTGGCCTTTGTCTGGAGCACCAGAGAAACCAGAGAGCACTAAGTGCCAAGTGTCGGATAGCAAGCAGAGGGCAGCAGTGTCCGACGGGGTATAACAACCCTGAAGTCTCCGAGGAGAACCCCAGAAGCCACTGAGCTCAGAGTTGTGACCAGATCCCTGTGGCGCTTCGGACCAGCTTCTTCCATCCAGCCCCGGGTTACCAGGAATACGAAGCCGTGAGACCTCCTTTCAGAGGTTGCATTTCCCCTTGGTTTAGATCAATTATTTGAAAGCTGCCTTGCCAGAGCTTCACTGGCTCCACAGTGAGATCCCACGGGATTTCCAGAGCTTCGTAAAGTTTCCGGCTGGTCGATCATCTACTCTGACCTCCTGCATAATGCAGGCCCCTAAATACCCAGACACCCCTGTATTGAGCTCAAGAACTTGTGGTTCACAAATGTGTGTCCTCCAGAAAGGCAACCGATCCGGACTGATGTTAAAAATGTGTGCCTTGTTTCTCCTTGGCATTTGTCCGGCTTTAACCTTCCAGCCATTGGTTCTTAATCGGCCTTTGTTCAGGATATTAAAGAAGATTTTCGTACTGGGTATTTTCTCCCCGTGAAGGTTACTTATACATTAATCAAGTTGCCTTTTGATTTTCCTTTTGTGCTCAATTAAATGGGGTGAGCTCCAAGGCATTTTCTCCACCCCTTCGGTAAGCTGGCAGTGGGTTATAGAGATAAGATAGAGGTAGCTATCAGGCTGTTACGTAATGTCCTGCAGGCCTAAGGCCTGAATCACAATCAACTTAGCATAACCGAGGCCTGAGGCTGGGCACTTAAAGGGATCTGCAGTATTTGGATTTCTGAGTAACCAGTGAGGTGATACAGAAGCTGGTTTGTGCTGGTTGGTAAATCTAAGTAAGGGCTTGGCTACACTTACGGTTTGCAGCGCTGGTCATCCAGCTGTGCAGGGCCAGCGCTGGTGTGTGGCCACACTCACAGCTACCAGCGCTGGTGTGTGGCCACATTTGCAACATTTGCAGCGCTGTTGGGAGTGCTGCATTATGGGCAGCTATCCCAGCATTCAAGTGGCAACAACGTGCTTTTCAAAAGAGGGGGGTGGAGGGTGGTGTACTGTGACAGGGAGCGGGGAAGAGAGAGAGAGTGGATTTTTGGAGCCAACACTGTGTGTTAGTTTCCTGGATTGAAAAATCACAAAATGTTCGCGAGCCCTTAGTCTTAACTCTTAATTGCAAACAGCCTGCCTCCAACACGGACTCCCCGCTGTTTCACTCACTCCCTGTGGTGTACTGTGACAGGGAGCAGGGAAGAGAGAGAGAGTGGATTTTTGGAGCCAACAGTTTAGCTTCCTGGATTGAAAAATCACAAAATGTTCACGAACCCTTGGTCTTAATTGCAAACAGCCTGCCTCCAACGCTGTTTCTCTGTCAAGCAAACATTCACTCCCTGCCTCTCATTTGATCGTTCACAGCCAGGTACAGATAGCTCCTGTTTGCTGTGATCAGTGTTTGTTTTTTAGATAAGCAGTTCAACGGAGCTCCGATCGGAGTTCACAACAAAACAAAGAAAGGCTGCATAACAAAACAAAGAGAGTAATTTAGTTAAAAGCTTTCTGGGATATCTCCTTATTCCCTGGAGGCCAATAAAAGCGCTGGTGTGTGTCCACACTTGATGAGCAGCGCTGGATCACCAGCGCTGCAATCGCTACACCCCAACCTGGCCAGGTGTACAGCCAGCGCTGCAGCCAGGGAGTTGCAGCGCTGGATGTGCCTTGCAGGTGTGGACGGTTACTAATTGCAGCGCTGGAAAGCCTCTACCAGCGCTGCAACTTGCAAGTGTAGCCAAGACCTAAGTATTGGAAGATCCACCAGTGTCTGGGGTTTGTCTGCCCCATTCTGTTTGCAGTTCACCCTGATTGAGTGACCTCAGCTGGCTCCCATGGGCAGCACCGTCACAGTGGTGTAGTCGTGCTAGGATCCACAGAACCAGGTCAATTAAGCTTTGGGTCAGAACCTCACGCTATCCACATTGGAATTTTGGTATTGAGAGTGTGGTTGGTTAAAGAGCAGTTGCAATGGATGAGCAAAGAGCATATGAAGCCTTGACAAAAAAAAAAAGCCCTGGCAGATTTGTGTTCAGAACAGGGGATAAGCTTTAGAAAGCTACAGCTCAAGAACTGAGAGAGCTGTTAATGGCCAGTGACCAGGAGGCAGGAGCACAGCCCCTACCTGAGGCCACAGAAGCGATTCGAATGCAAAAGGCAGCAAGCAAACTGCAGCTTGAGCATGAACAGAAACTAGCAGATCTTCGGTGGCTGGGAAAGCAGAAGATGGCGGAGCTGGGAGGAGAAGCTGCTATACAAGAGGAAACGGCTCCTGGGGAGTGTCTGGTGCTGCTGGCCGCTGAGGAGGGGGCTCGCCAGGTGCAACAGGAGACAGCCAGGCTTCAGCTCCATGTCGAAAAAGCAAGGGGAGAACAGCAGAAACTGTGTCCTCTGGGCAGGCCAGTTTGTAACAAGGTTGGCACGTTGTGTAACTCTGAGCAGTTGTCTGGGTGTCACCAAACGTACCCAGCACGGCCCCCTGCATGTCAGTGCCGTTCTGTGAGTGCAGCAGACGGTGACCCCACACGTTGTGCCCGTGCGCTGTACGGGACTGGCCATGGAAAATTCAGACAGTGTGTGAAAGTCAATGGGAAAAGCTGTTTAGGGCAAGTGATGGCTTCTCCCATCACTCTTGTGACAGCAGATCTGGTCAAAGAGGACGATTATTTACCAATCCGAGGGTGAACGTTGTAGTTCCCTGTGAGTTTACTGCACGGGCGCCTTCGGCCAGACTCCACCTCGAATGGAAGGGGGCTCGGCAGGATGTGACAGCTGGGTAAGGAAGTTGTTGCCTGAGGATCTTTTGCTTGGGGAAGATGGTCGAGCTCCGTTCAGTCGAGGTAGCTGGTCACAGGACAGGAGTGATCTGAAACCTGGGTCTGTTATGGGCCATGATTTGCCTGGGGAGGGTTCTGAGCAGAAGAGCTGTTTGGCTGGGGATGAAGTGTCTGAATGTCTGTCCAATGTCTCAGAGGTGAAGCTGGAATTAGATCAAGCACAGGAAGAGCTCATGGGTCAGGAAAACGTTTCTCCGGAGCCGACGGAAGCGGCTGGTCCGGGTACAGCCCTGGCTGAGGGAGGAGAGGGGAGATGGGTGATGGGTGATGGATCGGTGGCTGGTCCAGCTTGGAAACGGGGGGCGGTGATTTGCTGGTGGTAGTTCAGTGCAGTGCGGAGAACAGCGGTTTACCTGGTAAGGAAGCTGCCCGACTCTCCCAGGATTTGTCTATAACCAGCCCTGTGGGCTGGGACAAGGAGATTTTGGGGGAGCCCAGGCAGCCGTGGCAGCCGATGGCTTTGTCTAGTCAGCAGTGTGGGAGGCCAGGCTGGTGGACGAGGAGTGTCCCTGTCCCTTACCTGCTCCCTGGCTGGAGAACTGGGACGGTGAAGGGAACGTGCCTGTGTCTGTTAGGCCCACGCGCCAACTGTCTCCGGCACCCGTGGGTGCCCGTGCCCCACCCCCGCCCCTGGCCCTGCCCTGACTCCACCCCCATTCCAACCCCATCCCCAAAGTCCCCACCCCAGCTCCACCCCCTCCTTGCCCCTATTGGATCCCTTCCCCAAATCCCCACCCCAGCCCCACCTCGTCCCCTAGCGCACCGCGTTCCCCTCCTCCCCCACCTCGCGAATCAGCTGTTCTGCGGAGGGGGGAGAAGCGGGATGCAGCGGCGCTCGCGGAGGAGGCGGAGGTGGGGGTGAGCTGGAGCGGGGGGCGGGTTGGCACCTGTGTCTGTCAGGGGTATTGACTTGCCTAGGGAGGGAGCTCCCCCTCCCCCCCCCCCGTGTGCTGGGAGCAGGGAAGTGAGCTCCCGAGCCGGGGGCCTGTGGCTCAGGGACGTGTTCCTTTCGAGCAAGCCCTGGGTGAAGCGGGTAAGGGCAGAACTTCGGGGGGGGGGGGATGTTACTTAGAGAAGCTCCTGGGGAAAGGGACCCTCATGGTAACCTGGCCAAGCAGTTTGCTGTAGCTGACGGGCGTGGAAGTGATTTAACCAAGGAAGTTTCAGTTCCTAACAGCCAGAAATGTTCTGCTGTGAATGGATCCACTGACTTTCCTTCTGCAAGATCCAGTGTGGGGAGCTCTGGGAAGGTCTCGGATGGAGGAGAAGCTGTTAAGGGATTCACACAGCCCTGTGATCTGGCTGGGTTTGGCCAGCTTGTGGGGAGACAGTGGTGTTGGGACAGGAATGTCTCCAGGCTGATTCTGGGAGTGAGCATCTGTGCTTCAGGATTGGGTTACTGGTGTCTCAGAGCAGAACAGTTTTATGGCTGAAGGCTTGAGGATGCAGGAGAGAGCCAGCAAACGCTCACCCTCAGGCCCTCTGGATTTGTGGGTATCTCTGTGAGACAGAGTCCAGCCTTGGAATTGGTAGCAGCTGAAAATCTAAAAGCTAGTGTCTGTGTTGATGCAAATTACCTGGCTGACGGGGGGAGGAAAGACTTGCCACAAATACTCCTGTTCTTTTTGCTAATAGCTGTTAGCACAGAGAGCCCCACCCCCACCCCCCAGCCAGTGAATTCTGTTAAGCAAGAGGAATCAGGGTTCGATCCTTCAGAACAAGGAGGAAAGAGAGAATTTAATCTTGCAAAGGGAAGCCACAGGGTAACCCCAAAAAGGCCAAAACCCCAGTGGTATTGGGCCAAAGGTGCGACATGACAAACATGATTGTAACTAGACCCTTGCAATGAATTTGTTGTTATTGCTAATGACGGTTTTTGTGACTAATGTGTTGCTATTACCAAGAACTGTAAAAATGTACAACGGGCCTAATCTTCTGGCAAATCCCTTAAACATGCTGAGGGTGATCCATAAGGGCCCACTTGCTGTTAAAAAGCCTTGTCATGCTGAGGTTTCACAGTTAGTGCCTGTAACGAGTACTGGGACTTTTCACAGGGGAAAGGACGTTCCAGACCTGATTGCGCTGTATGGAAAAGGGAAACTGAGGCACACGACCATCTTGCTTTCACGGCTAAGTGCCAAGATTCCTGTACCAAGGACAACATTGTCTCGATATTAATTGGGTTCCGAATGTTTGCCAGAGCTTGTGTGGATAAAGTAGCTGTTTTCTTTAGCTCTTGGCAAGATCCCATGAGCCATACAGGAATCCTGCTGCAACAGCAGATCCAATCCACTGTTGTTCTAATCAAGTTTTACCTTGAGTTTGTAAAGAGATTCAATCATGTTATTGAACATGAGTTAGAGACACCGTTTCTGTTATGCACTGGTACGGCCGCTAGCCCAACACTAGCTGCAGTGAGACAGACCCAAGGATGGACACAAGCTCGTTGTGTCAACCCGGTGCCTTCCCGCTGCGCGCTGCCCGGCTCAGCGCTCTCCCCAGGGTCAGATTAACTCTCCTGTGGGCCCAGGGCGATTAGATGTTGTGGGGCCCCCCCTGTAGTCACATCTCTTTCCTAATTTAAAACGAAATGATCACAGTCGGGGCATCGAGGCTCCTAACGCTGCTCAACTTGCCTTTTAATTAACATCAGCCGTTCTGGGGTTACATTTCAGCCTTAAAACATGTAGAATCCAGTTACGTTAATTCAAAATAGCCCACGTCTTATCTCAGAACAGCGTTATCTTCGTTTCTTTCTGGGAGGGAGTTTGGGTGCAGGAGGGGGCTGGGGCAGGGGGTTGGGGTGCAGGGTGGGGTGCAGGCTCTGGGAGGGAGCTTGGGTGCAGGAGGGGGATTCTGACCTGGGGCAGGGGGTTGGGGGGCAGGAGGGGGTGCAGGCTCTGGAAGGGAGTTTGGGTGCAGGACAGGGCTCCAGGCTGGGGCAGGGGGTTGGGGGGCAGGAGGGGGTGCGGGCTCTGGGAAGGAGTTTGGGTGCAGGACAGGGCTCCAGGCTGGGGCAGGGGGTGGGGGGCCGGGGGGGGGGCGGGCTCTGGGGAGGAGTTTGGGTGCAGGAGGGGCTCCAGGCTGGGGCAGGGGGTTGGGGGGCAGGAGGGGGTGCGGGCTCTGGGAGGGAGCTTGGTTGCAGGAGGGGGATTCTGACCTGGGGCAGGGGGTTGGGGGGCAGGAGGGGGTGCAGGCTCTGGAAGGGAGTTTGGGTGCAGGACAGGGCTCCAGGCTGGGGCAGGGGGTTGGGGGGCAGGAGGGGGTGCAGGCTCTGGAAGGGAGTTTGGGTGCAGGACAGGGCTCCAGGCTGGGGCAGGGGGTTGGGGGGCAGGAGGGGGTGCGGGCTCTGGGAAGGAGTCTGGGTGCAGGAGGGGCTCCAGGCTGGGGCAGGGGGTTGGGGTGCAGGGTGGGGTGCGGGCTCTGGGGAGGAGTTTGGGTGCAGGAGGGGCTCCAGGCTGGGGCAGGGGGTTCGGGTGCAGGGTGGGGTGCGGGCTCTGGGGAGGAGTTTGGGTGCAGGAGGAGCTCCAGGCTGGGGCAGGGGGTTGGGGGCAGGAGGGGGTGCAGGCTCTGGGAGGGAGTTTGGGTGCAGGACGGGGCTCCAGGCTGGGGCAGGGGGTTGGGGGGCAGGAGGGGGTGCAGGCTCTGGAAGGGAGTTTGGGTGCAGGACGGGGCTCCAGGCTGGGGCAGGGGGTTGGGGGGCAGGAGGAGGTGCGGGCTCTGGGAGGGAGCTTGGGTGCAGGAGGGGGATTCTGACCTGGGGCAGGGGGTTGGGGGGCAGGGGGAGGTGCAAGGTGCAGGCTCCGGCTGCTGGCACGTCTCGGCACGGGAGAGGGACAGCGTGTCTCCGTGCGCTGCCCACGCCCGCAGGCGCCACCCCTGCAGCTCCCATTGGCCAGTTCCAGCAGCCGGCCACTTCCGGGAGCGGCGTGGGGCCACGACACTCAGGCAGCCTGCTGGAGCCCGGCTGTGCCGGGCACCCCCTTAGCCCAAGGTCCTGGGCTGCCGCCTCTAAAGCCCCTGTGTTAATCTGGCCCTGGCTCTCCCTCTGAGCCAGCCCGTTTCCACGCTGAGCAAAGTGGATTCCAGCCTGTTCCTTAGAGCGGGGCTGGGAAAGCAAACCGGCACGCGGCCGGATTTATAATTTTGACACACACACGCTGTGCTGGTGGGGAGTTCAGAGAGGCAACCCCCAGGTATAAACCGAACGAGGTAGTGATCTCCTTAAGCTGTTAGCAGTATCGGGTTTATGGTACACAGACCAGCAGGTTTAATTCCAGCCAGCAGGGGGCAGCGGGAAAACACGCATGCACACCTGCCACTCACACCGCCAGCCCGTAGGGGGCAGGAGGCAAACACAATGCAGTCAGTGAAGCCAGGGCTGGATTCTGATCTCAGTAACCCCAGTGTCAATCTGGAGTGACTCCAGTTCAGCACTCTTTATACTGGAGTGAAACAAGAAATCCACCCACCCTTCTCCAGACAGACCCCACCCCTTCCCCATCCGTCAGGGCCTTTCCCGCCGCCTCATCCCTGGGTTATAACAATTTATGATGACCAAAAAAAGGCAAAGCAATCCGAGCTGGACTCTGGTCACCAAGCGCCCCTTTAAGAAGCAAGGGGGAGGAGCTATTTAAAGGCAATGGCTAGATCGATTTTTTTTGTCCTCTCGCAGAAATGATTTCCTCTTCCCTCCTGGTTTGCGGAGCAGGGATTAGAGGCCCCGGCCGAGCCAGGCCCCCAGCATGGCCAGCCCTGCGGCCAGGGAGAGCTGGGCCCCGGCGCCCTCGACCGAGCTGCAGAATTCGCCCTCGCAGCACTCGTAGGAGGTGCTGTAGGTGATGCCGGCGAAGGTCGAGTTGTCGTTGGTGTGGCATTTCCCCTTGTCAACGCAGTTCTTCTTCATGATCAGCTTGTGGCCGGCTGGGGGCAGAGAGCGAGAGAGAGGGAATGGGAGAAGGAGACTGGGCCCAAGAGAGAGCGACGGAGCTGGAGAAGGGGGGAAGGGGATGGGGACCGGGCGAGGGGGACAGAGCCAGAGAATGGGGGAAGGGGACGGGGACCAAGAGAGAGTGACGGAGCCGGAAAAGGAGGGAAGGGGATGGGGACTGAGAGAGAGCGATGGAGCCAGAGAAGGGGGGAAGGGGATGGAGCTGGAGAAGGAGGGAAGGGGACAGGGACCGACAGAGAGCGATGGAGACGGAAAAGGAGGAACAGAACGGGGACCGAGCGGGAGGGAGCCCCAGGGAGGGGGAAGGCGACGGAGCTGGAGAAGGAGGGAACGGGACGGGGACCAAGTGGGAGGGAGCCCCAGGAAGGGGGAAGGTGATGGAGCCGGAGAAAGGGGAATGGGACAGGGACCGAGAGGGAGCGACGGAGCCGGAGAAGGAGGGAACGGGACGGGGACTGAGCGGGAGGGAGTCCCAGGGAGGGGGAAGGCGACGGAGCTGGAGAAGGAGGGAATGGGACGGGGACCGAGCGGGAGGGAGCCCCAGGAAGGGGGAAGGTGATGGAGCCGGAGAAGGGGGAATGGGACGGAGCCAGAGAAGGAGGGAAGGGGACAGGGACTGAGAGGGAGCAACGGAGCCGGAGAAGGGGGAACTGGACAGGGACCGAGCGGGAGCGACGGAGCCGGAGAAGGGGGAACGGGACAGGGACCGAGAGGGAGCAATGGAGCTGGAGAAGGGGGAACGGGACAGGGACCGAGCGGGAGGGAGCCCCAGGGAGGGGGAAGGCGACGGAGCTGGAGAAGTGGGAACGGGACAGGGACCGAGAGGGAGCGACGGAGCCGGAGAAGGGGGAAGGGGACGGGGACCGAGCGGGAGCGACGGAGCCGGAGAAGGGGGAACGGGACGGGGACCGAGAGGGAGCGACGGAGCCGGAGAAGGGGGAAGGGGACGGGGACCGAGCGGGAGCGACGGGGCCGGAGAAGGGGGAACGGGACGGGGACCGAGAGGGAGCGACGGAGCCGGAGAAGGGGGAACGGGACGGGGACCGAGAGGGCGCGACGGAGCCGGAGAAGGGGGAACGGGACGGGGACCGAGAGGGAGCGACGGGGCCGGAGAAGGGGGAACGGGACGGGGACCGAGAGGGCGCGACGGGGCCGGAGAAGGGGGAACGGGACGGGGACCGAGAGGGCGCGACGGAGCCGGAGAAGGGGGAACGGGACGGGGACCGAGAGGGAGCGACGGAGCCGGAGAAGGGGGAACGGGACGGGGACCGAGCGGGAGCGACGGAGCCGGAGAAGGGGGAACGGGACGGGGACCGAGCGGGAGCGACGGGGCCGGAGAAGGGGGAACGGGACGGGGACCGAGAGGGCGCGACGGCGCCGGAGACGGGGGGATGGGACGGGGACCGAGAGGGCGGGACGGAGCCGGAGATGGGGGAACGGGACGGGGACCGAGCGGGAGTGAGGGGGCCGGAGAAGGGGGAACGGGACGGGGACCGAGAGGGCGCGACGGAGCCGGAGAAGGGGGAACGGGACGGGGACCGAGAGGGAGCGACGGAGCCGGAGAAGGGGGAACGGGACGGGGACCGAGAGGGCGCGACGGAGCCGGAGAAGAGGGAACGGGACGGGGACCGAGAGGGAGCAAGGGGGCCGGAGAAGGGGGAACGGGACGGGGACCGAGAGGGCGCGACGGAGCCGGAGAAGGGGGAACGGGACGGGGACCGAGCGGGAGCGACGGGGCCGGAGAAGGGGGAACGGGACGGGGACCGAGCGGGAGCGACGGCGCCGGAGAAGGGGGAACGGGACGGGGACCGAGCGGGAGCGACGGGGCCGGAGAAGGGGGAACGGGACGGGGACCGTGGGGGCGCGACGGAGCCGGAGAAGGGGGAAAGGGACGGGGACCGACTGGGAGCGAGGGGGCCGGAGAAGGGGGAACGGGACGGGGACCGAGAGGGAGTGGGGGGGCCGGAGAAGGGGGAACGGGACGGGGACCGAGAGGGCGCGACGGAGCCGGAGAAGGGGGAACGGGACGGGGACCGAGAGGGAGCGACGGAGCCGGAGAAGGGGGAACGGGACGGGGACCGAGCGGGAGCGACGGAGCCGGAGAAGGGGGAACGGGACGGGGACCGAGCGGGAGCGACGGTGACGGAGAAGGGGGAACGGGACGGGGACCGAGAGGGCGCGACGGAGCCGGAGAAGAGGGAACGGGACGGGGACCGAGAGGGAGCGAGGGGGCCGGAGAAGGGGGAACGGGACGGGGACCGAGAGGGCGCGACGGAGCCGGAGAAGGGGGAACGGGACGGGGACCGAGAGGGAGCGCGGGGGCCGGAGAAGGGGGAACGGGACGGGGACCGAGAGGGAGCGAGGGGGCCGGAGAAGGGGGAACGGGACGGGGACCGAGAGGGCGCGACGGAGCCAGAGAAGGGGGAACGGGACGGGGACCGAGAGGGAGCGACGGTGCCAGAGAAGGGGGAACGGGACGGGGACCGAGAGGGCGCGACGGAGCCAGAGAAGGGGGAACGGGACGGGGACCGAGAGGGCGCGACGGAGCCGGAGAAGGGGGAACGGGACGGGGACCGAGCGGGAGCGACGGAGCCGGAGAAGGGGGAACGGGACGGGGACCGAGAGGGCGCGACGGAGCCGGAGAAGGGGGAACGGGACGGGGACCGAGAGGGAGCGAGGGGGCCGGAGAAGGGGGAACGGGACGGGGACCGAGAGGGCGCGACGGAGCCGGAGAAGGGGGAACGGGACGGGGACCGAGCGGGAGCGACGGAGCCGGAGAAGGGGGAACGGGACGGGGACCGAGAGGGAGCGACGGCGCCGGAGAAGGGGGAACGGGACGGGGACCGAGAGGGCGCGACGGAGCCGGAGAAGGGGGAACGGGACGGGGACCGAGCGGGAGCGAGGGAGCCGGAGAAGGGGGAACGGGACGGGGACCGAGAGGGCGCGACGGAGCCGGGGAAGGGGGAACGGGACGGGGACCGAGAGGGAGCGACGGAGACGGAGAAGGGGGAACGGGACGGGGACCGAGAGGGAGCGACGGAGACGGAGAAGGGGGAACGGGACGGGGACCGAGCGGGAGCGACGGGGCTGGAGAAGGGGGAACGGGACGGGGACCGAGCGGGAGCGACGGGGCCGGAGAAGGGGGAACGGGACGGGGACCGAGCGGGAGCGACGGAGCCGGAGAAGGGGGAACGGGACGGGGACCGAGAGGGAGCGACGGAGCCGGAGAAGGGGGAACGGGACGGGGACCGAGCGGGAGCGACGGAGCCGGAGAAGGGGGAACGGGACGGGGACCGAGCGGGAGCGACGGGGCTGGAGAAGGGGGAACGGGACGGGGACCGAGCGGGAGCGACGGGGCTGGAGAAGGGGGAACGGGACGGGGACCGAGCTGGAGGGAGCCCCAGGGAGGGGGCAGGAGCCCGGAGCCGCAGGCAGGGCCGTTACCTGCGTGGCCCCGGATGGTGGCGCAGAGCTGGTTGTCCTGGCAGGTGACGGTGGTGGTGTGGCAGGGGATGTCAAATATGGTGAAGTCGCATTTCAGGCACTGCAGGGCCGCTCCTGGGAACAGAGAGCAGGGGTGAGACCCACCGACCCTCCCTCAGCCGGGCACAGGGGGCTGCATCCCTGGGGGGTCCCTGTCTGCAGCTGGGCCTGTCCCAGCCCCATGACAGCGCCCCCTGGGGGGAGCCCCAGGGAATGAGCCAGGCAGGAGGGGCTGAGGGGCTGGGGTTGAGGTGGGGGAATAAGGGGCCATGAGTCAGGTTAGGGGTGGGTCAGGGGTTCAGGGGATGGGGCTGAGGCTGGGGGGGCTGAGAGAAGGGGGTCAGGGGTGAGGGTCTGGGGAAATGGGGTGTGGGTCAGGGTCTGGGGGGCTGAGAAGGGGGATCAGGTCGAGGTGAGGGTGTGGGTAAATGGGGTGTGGGTCAGGGGCTGGGGGGCTGAGAAGGGGGATCAGGTCGAGGTGAGGCTGGGGGAATGGGGTGTGGGTCAGGGGCTGGGCGGCTGAGAAGGGGGATCAGGTCAAGGTGAGGGTAAGCCGTGGCAGCGAGAGCCTGGCGCTGTTTATCAGAGGGGTCTGGAAACAGGCCACATGTTTAGGGCAGCAAAAAATAATCCCTCTATTCCCACCCCGCTGCTCCCCTTCCCCCACAGTCCCCATTAAAGCTCCGTCTGCCACCCCCCAGTGCCCCCGTTACCCCGCTTCCTTCAACCCTCACTTTGTTAGGCAGGATTTCCGGCGGCAGGGGCGTAGCAGTATCACGTGCACATTCACTGAACAGTGGCGCTTAATTTCCAAAAATTCTCTTACAAATAGGAGAATTTAACTCCACAAAGCTCAAGGGTGGGAAAAGCTGGAAAGGGCAGAGTTAAGGGGGCATTTCCCACATAACTCTGATCCCCCCAGAGAGATGTCGATAGGAAGGGAGAACAACTGAGTACCTCAACCAGTTCTTGCCACAACTTGTACTCACATGACCCACTGCGATCCCTGACTGTGGTCTGTGAGTGCCATTGATACAAGGGAGGGCAGAGTTAAGGGGGTATTGGGAAGAATCACCTTAATTCTGGCTGCTGTTCATCCAGTGGTCTGAGTTTTGGGAATTAAACTCTTCCAATCAGGAAGGAGGATAGAGTTTTTAAATTCTCCTTAGCGCAGTGGCTTGGTGTTGAAGTGAGTTACACTCGAAAGGGGGCTCTCTTGAGGAAGAAGGGAATGGAGAAATACAACGCGAGAGCTACCGACCCACACTGGAAAGCAGAGGTGGGGCAAAGATCCCCTGGGTTTCGTGGCTCACCGATCCCGACGCAGGTCAGAACGGCCAGACACAGGAGGAGAATTTTGCCCATGGTCGTCTCCTGGCGAGGCGGACACCAGCGGATTATGGAGGCCGGCGGGACCGTCCCAGGGCTCGGGGGCTGGCGGCTGAGTCTGCGTCTGGCTGCGTGGGATCTGTCTGATACACACAGCTGGGGTGGGAGGGGCAGGTGGGGCATGGACGCAGGGACCCTGATTGGCACAACTTGTAAACACATGGACGTGTGCAGCTGACACAGAGCCCGGGATTAGGTGGAGACGTATTCGTACAGACGAAACACACACACACTCACTCACAATCACTCACACACACCCTGACAGACAGACACAGGGTGTAAAGACACCCGTAGGTAAAACACACCCCCGTAGCAAACACACAAGCCAAACTCTCTCTCTCTCTCTCTCTCTCTCTCTCACACACACACACACACACACACACACACACACACACACACACACACACACACACTGACAGACCATAGGTAAAACACCCCCATAGCTAACACACACACACACACACACACCCTGACAGACAGACACAGGGTGTAAAGACACCCGTAGGTAAAACACCCATCTCCATAGCTAACACATACACACAAACCAAACACATACACTCACACACTGTCTCTCACACCCACTCTCTCTCTCACACACACACACACACCCTGACAGACAGACACAGGGTGTAAAGACAGCTGTAGGTAACACACACACACACACACACACACACCTCGCTGTAGCTAACACACAGACACACACACAGAGCAGATCTTTGTCCCGCCCTGTCGTGCCCCAGCTGAGATGATCTCGTTCATCTGCCCGATCCCAAGAGGAGCAGGCGCTGGGCGAAGCAGGAATTTCCCACACGCCGCGGCTCGGGCGGGACACCCCCCCCCCCTTGGCGCCTCACCAGAGAGCCAGGGTGGGGGACATCGGGTGAAACGCGGCCGGTAGCTCGGCGTCCCGAGTCCCTCCCCGCGTGGGCTGGTGTCACTAACGCGAGCGGTGGCCGTTACCACGTGGGCTCCGTCTCCTCTGCTGGGCTGGCGTTTGTGGGTTTTGTCTCGCTAACACGCTGTGGAACGGGGCTAATCTGTGAACGGGGCAGGGCTGGTTTCCCGTGTGTCCTCGGGGTCCTCCGTGGGATGGTAAAATCTCCACTGCACCCGATGTGGAGGTGAAGCCCCCTCCGATTACTGCACGGTAAATACACCCCAGTTCTTCCCGCGAGATCGCGCCTACGCCCCACATCAGTTTCCTTTCACCAACGCCTGGAAGTTTTACCGCTGTAACTTTCAGTGAGGCACATGTGGGGCGGGGGGTTAACCTCTTTCCTTTGATCACACGCCCGGGGGGTCGAGGTGAGGGGCTGTGATCCCAATCCCCGTCCCACTCATTCCCCAGTCCTAGTGCAGGGAAGGCAGCTGGCCGGCTGCCGATAATTCCCACTTCGGCCAGGCGGCCAGTCTGCATTTCCGAGGGAGGCGTTGTGCGGCACTCGGCCTTGGGGCAGGGCCCACGATCCCACCTTTAGCTCTGCATTCGTGATGTTTTCTGTCAGTGAATAGTCAAACCAGTAAAACCCCTGGGGGTTACAGTGGATGAGAAGCTGACTATGAGTCAACAGTGTGCCCTTGTTGCCAAGAAGGCTAACGGCGTTTTGGGTTGTATAAGTAGGGGCATTTCCAGCAGATCGAGGGATGTGATCATTCCCCTCTACTCAGCACTGGTGAGGCCTCATTTGCAGTACTGTGTCCAGTTTTGGGCCCCACACTACAAGAAGGATGTGGATAAATTGGAGAGAGTCCAGCAGAGGGCAACAAAAATGATTAGGGGGCTGGAGCACATGACTTACGAGGAGAGGCTGAGGGAACTGGGATTGTTTAGCCTGCAGAAGAGAAGAATGAGGGGGGATTTGATAGCTGCTTTCAACTACCTGAAAGGGGGTTCCAAAGAGGATGGATCTAGACTGTTCTCAGTGGTGGCAGATGACAGAACAAGGAGCAATGGTCTCAAGTTGCAGTGGGGGAGGTTTAGGTTGGATATTAGGAAACACTTTTTCCCTAGGAGGGTGGTGAAGCACTGGAATGGGTTCCCTAGGGAGGGGGTGGAATCTCCTTCCTTAGAGGTTTTTAAGGCCCAGCTTGACAAAGCCCTGGCTGGGATGATTTAGTTGGGTTTGGTCCTGCTTTGAGCAGGGGGTTGGACTAGATACCTCCTGAGGTCCCTTCCAACCCTGAGATTCTATGATTCTATGAACCCCCAATGCGGACCAGTCAGACCAGTATAAAGGGACCACATGCACTTTGATACTGGTACAGCTGCGTCCAGTGCGGTGATTTGATCATACCAGGCTCGTTAAAGCGATGCGACTTTCCAGAGAACATCATGGGCTAGTTAATTCTCTGTAGGCAGGTGGGGGTGTAGCCGTGTCAGTCCTAGGATCTAGAGACACAAGGAAAGTGAGCGAATCTTTTATGGGACCCACCTTGTCTCTAGTTTCTTCTCTGGGAGCCTGTGACGGGGTGAACTTGCCCCGCACTGGAGAGGAAGGGGTTAAGCCTGCACTCCAGCCAGCGGAAGCCCCGCCCCCTCGCCCCTACTGAGCACGCTCCGACTGCGGCTGCAGTATAAAAGGGAGCGGCCCAGCCTCATTGCAGGCTGACCCCCGGCGAGGAAGGACGCACCTCGCTGGCTCCAGCCCGGGAACAGCCAGAACCCCTGAGCGCGGGAGCCAGAGGCGCCGGGACCCAGGCAGGTGCACGAGGGAGGTCGGCGCCGCCAGGACCGGTGCTGGCTGAGGAACCCGGAGAGCCCAAGGGCGTCCAGATGGCAGCACTGGGGAATCCGGTAGGAACCAGCCCAGGGGAACTAGGCAGGGGGCCGGTTACAGAACCGGCTCTTGGGCTGGCATGTTTCGCTCGGCGCCTCGCTGACTCGGTGCCACGTGCACTCACCATTACGGGGCCTTGGCTGGGACCCGGTGGAGAGGGAGGGCCCGGGCCCCCCTACCCCTGCTGCCCTGTGCGGGTGGCAGCTCACCTCCCCGCCTCTGACCATTAGGCCGCAGAGCCCTGCTAAGGAGGGCAGCTTTACTGACGCTGGACACTCGGCCGCTCAGCTGGGCGAAGGAGGGCCGCCATACAGACTGGGGTCACAGGGCAAGGATATTGACTCCAGCCATTGGGCCATACGGCCCTGAGGCTAAGGGCAGGCAGGCGGACTTAACTGTGGATCCGCGACACCTTTGCCCCACCCCAAAGGGGGACGGGTGTTCTTGCCCCACGACATAGAAAACCGTCCGGTTGGGCTGAGGTGAGTCCAAGCCAACTGGGAAACATCGAAAGCGATTGCTTAAAACTGGACCCAGCTGGAGAAACCCCCCAGCCAGCGGGTGCGAATTCAGAGAAAGTGGGACTTCTATTCCCCTGGGAGTTCGTTGATGTGTCCCAAGCGGCCTGGAGGCCCCGACGCCACGGATTGCAGCCAGTGACAAGCAGATGTTCTTGGAAATGCAGATTCCTGCCTTGACTCTGGTCTCTGAAGACGGGACGGATTTTTGAAGATTAATTAAACACAACAGCTGCCAGGAGGCACCTAGGGGGGATTTTTCAAAAGCGTCCAGGCGCCCGAGCCCCATTGAAATCAGAGTTAGGGGGATCGGGAACCTGGCGCCCAGCTGCATTTTTAAGCACCCAAATAGCTTTCAATCCCGGGGTATTTCCAGCCAGATAAGCCTGAGGCTGTCGGGCTAACGCATGTCGAGCTGCATCCCTTGCGCGCCTGCACGTTGTGTTTCTTACGGCCTAGAGCCGCGGTTCTCGACAGGGACACAAGTCCACCGGGGGGTGGGGGGTAGGCAGAGCTCTGCCGGGGGGACATCAACTCCGCTCGATATTTGCCTAGTTTGACGACAGGCTATAGAAAAATTTCTGGCTCTGTTGCTCTCTCTCGGTCCCTGTCCAACTCAGAGTCACTGCAAACTAAACTTTCATACAGACGATGACTTGTTAATACTGCCAGGCGCTGGGAACGGGTGACGGGGTGGATCAGTGGATGATTCCCTGTTCTGTTCACTCCCTCTGGGGCACCTGGCACTGGCCACTGTCGGAGACAGGACACTGGGCTGGACGGACCTTTGGTCTGACCCGGTACGGCCGCTCTTATGTCCTATACACTGAAATGTGGCACAGGGTTTCTATTCCATTTTATTTATTTATAATTACAAGATCAAAGAGAGAAAGTCTCCCACTGTTCAGTCACAGCGGGGCTGGGGCACTTCTGGATTTTGACGTCAGCACGTCGTTTTTAAGGGAGGTGAAATTTGGGGGCACGCAAGCCAAATCCGCCCCCTGAAAGGGGGGACGGTCGGAGGCGCCGGCCCCGGGGTGCTCCAGGGCCTAATTGCAGAAGTCGCCCTGGCAGCAGGTGTAGGAGGTGGCGTAGGTGACGCCGGCCCAGGTCGCCGTGTCCTGGGTGCTGCATTTCACCTCGTCCAGGCAGTTCTTCCGCACAATCATCTTGTGACCAGCTGCGGGGAGAGAGAGAGAGAGGGAATGAGAGGAGGAAACAAGAGACCGAAGGAAGGAGGGAGGAACCAAGGGAAAGAGAGAGAACGAAAAAGAGAGAACGAAAGAGAACAGAAGAACGAGAGAGAAAACGAGGGAATAAGAAAAGGAACAAGAGAGTGTGATAGAGCCAGAGAACAAGGGAAGGGGACGGAGACCGAGAGAGAGACATGGAGCCGGAGAACGAGGGAACGGGACAGGGACCGACAGAGTGACAGAGCCGGAGAAGGAGGGAAGGAGACGGAGCCGGAGAAGGAGGGAAGGGGATGGGGACTGACAGAGAGTGACAGAGCCGGGGAAGGAGATGGAGCTGGAGAAGGAGGGAACGGGACAGGGACCGACAGAGAGTGACAGAGCCGGAGAAGGAGGGAAGGAGACGGAGCTGGAGAAGGAGGGAAGGGGATGGGGACCGAGAGGGAGCGACGGAGCCGGAGGAGGGGGAAGGAGACAGGGACCGAGCGGGAGGGTCCCCAGGGAGGGGGAAGGAGCCCGGAGCCGCGGGCAGGGCCGTTACCTGCGTGGCCCCGGACGGTGGCGCAGAGCTGCCCGGCCGGGCAGGTGACCGGGCTGAGGTCACAGGGGGCGTCGAACGCGGTGAAGTCGCATTTCAGGCACTGCAGGGCCACGCCTGGGAACGGGAACAGGGGTGAGACCGGGCCCCCCCCAGCCAGGCACTGGGGGCTGCTCCCCCGGGGGGTCCCTGCCCACAGCCGGGCCTGTCCCAGCCCCGCGACAGCGCCCCCTGGGGGGAGCCCCAGGGAACGAGCCGGGGAGCTGGGACTCAGGCAGGGAGGTCTGGGGGGGCAGGAGCAGTTGCGGGGGCTGCGGTTGCGGTGGGGGAAATAAGGGGCCGGGAGTCAGGTCACGGGTGGGTCAGGGGTTAAGGGGATGGGGGTGGGGGTGAGGCTGGGGGCCTGAGGGGGGGAGGTCGGGCGCTGCCCAGGCCTCATGTTGGGGGGGGGCAGGGAACACAGCCCCCTGCTAGCCCTGCCCTGCCCCCCCAGCCCTGACGGTGCCCCTCACTCCCGACCCGCAGCCCCTGCCAGCCCAGCCCTGCCCCCCCCAGCTCTGCCGGTGCCCCTCACTCCCGACCCGCAGCCCCTGCCAGCCCAGCCCTGCCCCCCCCAGCTCTGCCGGTGCCCCTCACTCCCGACCCGCAGCCCCTGCCAGCCCAGCCCTGCCCCCCCCCCAGCCCTGCCGGTGCCCCTCACTCCCGACCCGCAGACCCTGCCAGCCCAGCCCTGGGCTCCCCGCCCCCCCCCCCCCCACACGGACACGTCCTAATAATCTTGGGCCCAGGGGCAAAGTGCGACTCCTCTGGGACGGGAACCAAGGGAGGAAACTGTTGCGCAGCTAAAAATATTCCTCCTGGGCCCTGAGCGAAGTGGCAGCCGGTCGGGGGGGGGGGGGGGGCCTCCAGTGCCAGACACGGGGCTGGATGGGCCTTCGGGCTGAGCCGGTCTGGCCGCTCTCATGTTCTTCACTCGGGAGGAATCCCCTGAACTCCGGCTGCGCCTCGCCCAGTGGCCTGAGTTGGGGAATTAAACTCCCCGGGTCGGGGAGGGGAGCGGAGCCTTTGGGGACAGAGCGGGGAATTTCCGTGATGTTCTGCATGACAGCTGGGGGCGTGCCTCAGTTTCCCCAGGGCTGCATGCGGGGGGGGGGGTTGCTGGTGCAGAGGACCGGGTGTGACCTGGCCCGGCAGTCGGGACCCCAGACAATGGCCGGAGATTGGGGAACCCGGCGAGTGGTGAGCGGAAGAGCTGAGGCGAGAGGACAGAAGGGGGGGGCCGAGGGGGCCTGTTTACCGGGACCGAGGCCAAAGGGCTGTCGGGGGGGGGGCGATTGGCTGGAGGGAGGGGGCTGCTGGGCGGGGGACAAGGAGCAGCCGGGGCCCCAGGGGCCGGGGCCGGACCCAGCTGGCCGGGCTGCGACTGGCCTGGCCCGAGCCCCCCGAGACCCGCCTGGGCTGGGTTCGGCTGGCGGAGAGTCCGAGCAGGCTGGGGATCGGGGGGGGGTCACTCCCTCTGGGGGGCTCCCGGGGGCTGGGGCGAGGGGACTCCCCACGGGGCCCACGGCAGAGCCAGGCGCTGGAGGCTCGGAGGTGCAGGCCTGGGGGGCGGCGGGGCCAGAGGGCCTGACCCCGGCGCAATCTTCCCGGGGGGCTCGCGCCGAAGGGGGGCTCCTCCCATGGGGCCGTACGGAGGCCTGGGAGTCCGGGACCCCTTGAAATCCTCCTCAGCGCCGTGGCAGCGAGTTATGCTTGGCGGGGCGGGGGCTCTGGTGAGGCAGGGACTGGGGACATACAGAGCGACCCCCCAGGCGGGGGCGGGGCGAAGACCCCCGGGTTTCGCGGCTCACCCAGGCCGGCACAGGCCAGAACGGCCAGGCCCAGGAGCAGAGCTTTGCCCATGGGCGGCTCCGGGCGAGGCGGCTGCCGGGCGGGTTGTGGACGCTCGGGGCCGGCGGCTGAGGCTGCGTCTGGCCGCGTCGGTCTGGCCGACACACACACACGGGCGGGTTGCGGCTGAGGCTGCGTCTGGCTGCGTCGGTCTGGCCGACACACACGGCCGGGCGGGTGGGGCCGCGGAGCGACACGTGAACCCGGGGGCCCGACTGACACAAGCTGTAAACACACCGACGTGCGCAGCTGACACAGAGCCGGGGGTTGGGCGGAGACGTATTTGTACAGATGGAGCAAACACACACACACACACACACACAGAGTCACACACACACAGACCCAGCAGGGACACACACACACACAGTCACACACACAAATACACTCACCCATACATACACATACATACACACTCACACTCCCTCACACACACACACACACACTCACAAAACACACACACAGCCCTGTGTAGCTGACTCCAACACTAACACACTCACCCACCCCCTGACAGACAGACACAGGGTGTAGAGACACATGTAGGTAAAACACACACCCCGTAGCTAACACACACCCCAAACACACACAGTAAATGCTGACACACACACACAAGGTGTAAATGTTAAAATACACTTAAGACACAGTCACACACAAGAGACACACACACAAATACCGACACAGACTATTCCACTGGGCACAAGTTGCCAACCCTCCCACACACAAGGTGTAAACAGAATCACACAAACACACCTGCGCTGCCAACAGAGACACAGGGATGGTAACGCACAAACACTCACAAAAAACACACAGAAACACTCACAAATAGTCTCCCCCCCAGCTCTGCTGGTGCCCCTCACTCCCGACCTGCAGCCCCTGCCCCCCCCCCCAGCCCTGCCGGTGCCCCTCTGCTGGGCGCTGTCTCTGTCCTGCTCACGAGCCGGGGGGTCCCCTCAGCGTGGCGGGTGGGGGGCAGTGTGTGGAGCCAGGGAACGTTGAGCTGTAAGCGAGAGCGCCGGGGGGGTCCCGTCTGAGGGGCCCCATCGGGGGGGGGGGGGGGGGGCTGGCCATGTCCCCGCTGAGTTCTCGGTTCCCAGGAGCTCTGGGGGGAGCGAACCCCGGGGAAGGGCCGGGACGCTGGGCCAAGGCCCCGGCTGGGGGAAGGGGAGTCGCCCCCGCTGGGAATCGGGTCCCGGGCGGCTGCCGGTGTCAGACAGACCCTGGGGTGTCCTGCCAGGCACCGACCGACGCCCCCCAGCTCCAGCCCCCCCACTCCCCCTCCCCCTCCCCCACCGACCGACCAACCCCAGCTCCAGCCCCCCCACTCCCCCTCCCCCTCCCCCCACCTACCCACCCCCAGCTCCAGCCACCCCCAGATCCCCCCACTCCCCATCCCCCCACCCACCTACCCACCCCCAGCTTCAGCCACTCCCTCTCCCCCTCCCCCTCCCCCTCCCCCTCCCCCACCGACCGACCAACCCCAGCTCCAGTCCCCCCACTCCCCCTCCCCCCACCTACCCACCCCCAGCTCCAGCCACACCCAGATCCCCCCACTCCCCATCCCCCCACCCACCTACCCACCCCCAGCTTCAGCCACTCCCTCTCCCCCTCCCCCTCCCCCTCCCCCACCGACCGACCAACCCCAGCTCCAGTCCCCCCACTCCCCCTCCCCCCACCTACCCACCCCCAGCTCCAGCCACCCCCAGATCCCCCCACTCCCCATCCCCCACCCACCTGCCCACCCCCTGCTCCAGCCACTCCCCCTCCCCCTCCCCCACTGACCGACCCCAGCTCCAGCCCCCCCCACCCCCACTCCCCCCACTCCCCACCCCCAGCTCCAGCCCCCCCAGATCCCCCCCTCCCCCTCCCCCCACCTACCCACCCCCAGCTCCAGCCGCCCCCAAATCCCCACACTCCCCATCCCCCCACCCACCTACCCACCCCCAGCTCCAGCCGCCCCCAGATCCCCCCACTCCCCACCCACCTGCCCAGCCTCAGCCCCGTCCACCCAGCCACCCCGATCCCAGCGCCCCGCTCCCCAAGCTCAGCCCATAGGAGGGAGCCACCTGTCCACTGGGTTTGTGGGGCCCCCACCCCAATGTCCCATTCCCCCCACAGCCCCATCCCCCCCCACAGCCCTGTTCCCCCCCCATAGCTCCATCCCATCCCCCCCACAGCCCCATTCTGCCCCAGTGCCCCATTGCCACCCATCCCACCCCCCCATGATGCCCCAGCCCCAGCCCCCCAGCTGCTGGGTTGGAACCCTCTTATTGTGGGGTTATGACATCAGCGCTGGAACGACCAATCAGAATCCTCCTCCCCCTCCCCATTCTCATTCCCTCACACCCCATCCAGCACTGGCCTAGGCGGGAGAACCCCCCTTCTCTGGGTACGTGGTGCCCCTCACTCCCGACCCGCAGCCCCCTGAGCCCCCCACCTCTGCCAGTGCCCCTCACTCCCGACCCGCAGCCCCCTGAGCTCCCCAGCCCTGCCGGTGCCCCTCACTCCCGACCCGCAGCCCCCTGAGCCCCCCAGCTCTGCCGGTGCCCCTCACTCCCGACCCGCAGCCCCTGCTAGCCCAGCCCTGCCCCCCTCAGCTCTGCCGGTGCCCCTCACTCCCGACCCGCAGCCCCCTGAGCTCCCCAGCCCTGCCGGTGCCCCTCACTCCCGACCCGCAGCCCCCTGAGCTCCCCAGCCCTGCCGGTGCCCCTCACTCCCGACCCGCAGCCCCCTGAGCTCCCCAGCCCTGCCGGTGCCCCTCACTCCCGACCCGCAGCCCCCTGAGCCCCCCAGCCCTGCCGGTGCCCCTCACTCCTGACCCGCAGCCCCCTGAGCCCCCCAGCCCTGCCGGTGCCCCTCACTCCCGAGCCGCAGCTGCTGCTAGCCCAGCCCTGGGCTCTCCCGCACCTCCCGCCAGCTCACAGAACTCGGGATAGAACCCAGGAGTCCTGGCGCCCAGCCCCCAGCTCCATTTGCTTTTCAAAGCACCAGACACATCGTCAGCTCATTAATGTGTTTATTGAGGTCGGGCTCCTCCTAAGGTCGCAGAGCTGGTTTGTTAGTGTAGGGTCTCCCGGGACTGTTGACATTGCGGTTTGTTATTGTAGGGTCTTTCTTGAGGGCCAGGCTTGCACAGGGGCCAGTTTCTTTTTGTAAGATCTCTTGAGGGTGCTGGAGACTGAGTGGGCCAATTTGTTCTGGCAGGTCACTCAGAGACTGGTTTGTTATTGTAGGGTCCCCCGGCGGCCGGTTTGTTATTGTACCAGAGGGGTAGCCGTGTTAGTCTGGATCTGTTAAAGCAGCAAAGAGTCCTGGGGCACCTGATAGAATAACAGACGTTTGGGAGCATGAGCTTTCGTGGGTGAATCCCCACTTCGTCGGATGCATGTCTTCGTTGGATGTTTGTTATCATAGGGTCTCTCGGGGCTGGTTGGTTATTGTAGGGTCTCTCAGGGAGTGGTAGGTTATTGTAGGGTCTCTCGGGCCCGGTTGGTTATTGTAGGGTCTCTTAGGGGATGGTTTGTTATTGTAGGGTCTCTCGGGGCCGGTTGGTTATTGTAGGGTTTCTGGGGGCTGGTTTGTTATTGTAGGGTCTCTCAGGGCCGGTTGGTTATCGTAGGGTCTCTCAGGGGATGGTTTGTTATTGTAGGATCTCTCAGGGGGTGGTAGGTTATTGTAGGGTCTCTCTGGGCCGGTTTGTTATTGTAGGGTTCCTCGGGGCCGGTTGGTTATTGTAGGGTCTCTCTGGGCCGGTTTGTTATCGTAGGGTCTCTCGGGCGCCGGTTGGTTATTGTAGGGTCTCTCAGTGGCTGGTTGGTTATCGTAGGGTCTCTTGGGGCCGGTTGGTTATCGTAGGGTCTCTTGGGGCCGGTTGGTTATCGTAGGGTCTCTCAGTGGCTGGTTGGTTATCGTAGGGTCTCTCGGGGCCGGTTGGTTATCGTAGGGTCTCTCGGGGGGCTGGTTTGTTATCGTAGGGTCTCTCGGGGGGCAGTAGGTTATCATTGGGTCTCTCGGGGCTGGTTGGTTATCGTAGGGTCTCTCAGCGGCTGGCTTGTTATTGTAGGGTCTCTCGGGGCTGGTCGGTTATCGTAGGGTCTCGGGGGGCCGGTTGGTTATCGTAGGGTCTCTGGGGGCCGGTTTGTTATCGTAGGGTCTCTGTGGAGGCTGGGTGCTGGGGGAGTCGTGGGGAGCGGGGGCGGGGGGCTCAGTGCAGGGCCCAGAGCGCCAGCGCCCCCAGCAGGCCAGCGTGGGGGGAGCGGAGGGGGCGGGGGGCGCGGCTCCAGGGCCAGCGGGCGGGCAGGGCGGGGGGCGCGTTGCAGAGGTCGGTGCCGTTGCAGCAGGTGCGGTTATAGGTGAAGCCGAAGAAGGGGTCCAGGAGCCCGGCGGCGTCGCAGGGGGTCCCAGGGGGGTGGCAGCCCAGAGTCGACAGCGAGAAGAGGGGGCCTGGGGGGAGACGAGCCTGTGTCGGGGGGGCGGACTCAGAACGACGCCAGCCCCCCCCCACCTCCAGCCCCCTGCCCCTCAGGCCTCAGCCCCCCAAAAACCTCCAGCCCCCCACCTCTGACCCCTGGTCCCAGCTCCCCCTGCCCCACCCCTCCCGGCCTCTGCCCCCCAGCCTCACAGTGCCAGCCCCCTGCCCCCCCGGCAATGAGCCCCCCACCTCCAGCCCCCCCCCCACCTCCAGCCCCCTGCCCCTCAGGCCTCAACCCCCCAAAAACCTCCAGCCCCCACCTCTGACCCCTGGTCCCAGCTCCCCCTGCCCCACCCCTCCCGGCCTCTGCCCCCCAGCCTCACATTGCCAGCCCCCTGCCCCCCCGGCAAAGAGCCCCCCACCTCCAGCCCCCCCCACCTCCAGCCCCCTGCCCCTCAGGCCTCAACCCCCAAAAACCTCCAGCCCCCCACCTCTGACCCCTGGTCCCAGCTCCCCCTGCCCCACCCCTCCCGGCCTCTGCCCCCCAGCCTCACATTGCCAGCCCCCTGCCCCCCCGGCAAAGAGCCCCCCACCTCCAGCCCCCCCCACCTCCAGCCCCCTGCCCCTCAGGCCTCAACCCCCAAAAACCTCCAGCCCCCCACCTCTGACCCCTGGTCCCAGCTCCCCCTGCCCCACACCTCCTGGCCTCTGCCCCCCAGCCTCACATTGCCAGCCCCCTGCCCCCCCAGCAATGAGCCCCCCACCTCCAGCCCCCCCAAGCGCCGCCTTCCTGCCCCTCAGGCCTCAACCCCCCCACCCCTCCAGCCCCCCACCTCTGACCCCTGGTCCCAGCTCCCCCTGCCCCACACCTCCTGGCCTCTGCCCCCCAGCCTCACATTGCCAGCCCCCTGCCCCCCCAGCAATGAGCCCCCCACCTCCAGCCCCCCCAACCCCAGCCTTCCTGCCCCCAGCCCCGGCTGCCTCGACACCTCCCCGCCCCCGAGGCCCAGCCCAGCGCCCCCCATGGGGACTCACCGAAGCTGGCGACGTGGCTCCAGCAGACGCCCCCGGGGGGGGCCGTGCACGTCCCCTGGCCCCACACGCAGCCCTCGTAGGGGTTCCCCACCTCGCACACACGGCACTGCAGGGCCCCCCCTGCCGAGAGACGGACACCCCGTCAGCCCCACCGGCACCCGCCCTGCCCCCCAGAGCTCCTCGCCCCCCCGCCCACCGTGGGGCCGGGTGGGAGCCGGCGCCCCCAGAGGGGACAGGCCCCTGCCCCATTCCCTGCCCCCAGAGCCCAGAGCCCCCCCGCCGTGGGGCCGGGTGGGAGTCGGCGGCCCCCAGAGGGGACAGGCCCCTGCCCCATTCCCTGCCCCCAGAGCCCAGAGCCCCCCCGCCGTGGGGCCGGGGGGAGCCAGCGCCCCCCAGAGGGGACTGGCCCCTGCCCCATTCCCCACCCCCCTGAGCCAGCCCGTCCCGCCCTGGGGCCGGGTGGCCCGTGCCCCTCGCAGGGGGTCCCAGCCGCACCGGTGGCCCAGCAGAGCAGGAAGGTGCCCGCCAGGAGCAGGGTCTGGCCCATGTCGCCGGCGGGTGGGCGGTCGAGGGCGCCGGACGCCTGCAGCCCCCTGAGCAATGGGGGGGGGGGTTGGGGGTCGGTCGCTGGGTCCCGGGCGAAGCAGGAGCCTGAAGTGGCCTCAGTCCAGCGCCGGCCGCTGCGTGTCTGGGCCGGGTCCCTCTGGACACGCCCGAGTTTACTCTGCGCTTATCGGCCGGACGCCGCCGGAGTGGGTGAAAGGTGGAAACTGGGAACGGGGCAGGGGCCTGTCCCCTCTGGGGGGCGCCGGCTCCCCCCGGCCCCAGGGCAGGGCCTGGCTGGTTCAGGGGGGCGGGAATGGGGCAGGGGCCTGTCCCCTCTGGGGGGCGCCGGAATGGGAATGGGGCCGGCCACATCTCCTTGATAGTCAGACCCACGGCTTCCAGGTGGGGGCAGGTCCAAACGAAACGGGGCGACTCCCCACCGGGGGGCGCTGCCTGGCTCGGAGCCGGCGTCCCTGAGCCGGCATCACGGGGCCAGTCCATGCCCCAACCCGGCCCCTTATTACTAACCTTGGCAAAAAAGCGGGAATGTGCTAATAAAGTTTGCGGCTGACAGGAAGCTGGGAGGTATTGGCTAACCCAGAGCAGGACCGGGGTATCCGACAGGAAGATCTGGGTGACCTTGTAAACTGGAGTAATAGTAATAGGATGAAATGTAATCGTAAAAAGCGCAAGGGCATGCATTTAGGATTAATAACACGATTTTTTGTTATAAGCTGGGGAGGCATCAGTTGGAAGTAACAGAGGAGGAGAAGGACCTCGGAGTATTGGTTGATCACAGGATGACTGTGAGACGCCAATGTGATATGGCCGTTAAAAAAGCTAATGCGGTTTTAGGATGCATCAGGCGAGGTATTTCCAGCAAAGATAAGGAGGTGTTAGTACCGTTATACAAGGCACTGGTGAGACCTCATCTGGAATAGTGTGTGCAGTTCTGGTCTCCCATGTTTAAGAAGGATGAATTCAAACTGGAACAGGTGCAGAGACGGGCTACTAGGATGATCCGAGGAATGGAAAACCTGTCTTATGAAAGCAGACACAAAGAGCTTGGCTTGTTTAGCCGAACCAAAAGAAGGTTGAGGGGGGATATGATTGCTCTGTATAAATATATCAGCGGGATAAATATCAGGGAGGGAGAGGAATTATTTAAGCTCAGTACCAGTGTGGACACAAGAACAAATGGATATAAACTGGACACTAGGAAGTTTAGACTTGAAATTAGACGAAGGTTTCTAACCATTAGAGGAGTGAAGTCCTGGAACAGCCTCCCAAGGGGAGCAGTGGGGGCAAAAGACATATCTGGCTTCAAGACTGAGCTTGATAAGTTTATGGAGGGGATGGGATGCTGGGATAGCCTGAGTTTGGCAATTGATTGGTGTTTGACTATTAGCAGTAAATAGGCCCAGTGGTCTGTGATGGGATGTTAGATGGGGTGGGATCTGAGTTACTGCAGAGAATTCTCTCCTGGGTGCTGGCGGGTGAGTCTTGCCCACATGCTCAGGGTTTAGCTGGTCGCCATATTTGGGGTCGGGAAGGAATTTTCCTCCAGGGCAGATTGGCAGAGGCCCTGGGGGGTTTTTCGCCTTCCTCTGCAGCATGGGACACGGGTCACTGGCTGGAGGATTCTCTGCAGCTTGAGGTCTTCAAACCGCAATTTGGGGACGTCAGTAGCTCAGACACAGGTTAGGGGTTTGATACAGGAGTGGGTGTGTGAGATTCTGTGGCCTGCGTTGTGCAGGAGGTCGGACTAGATGATCATAATGGTCCCTTCTGACCTTAAAGTCTATGAGTCTACGAGCCCCCCCCCTCCGGGGTCCCCCCTCCCCCCCCCGGGCTCCTCAGCCTCCCAAGTTCCCTTCGTCCCCCGATTCCTTGTGACCCCCCAGATCCCCGGCCGGGTTTCCTGCTGATTGGCCGATCCTGGGGGGGGGCTTCTTGTCTGATCTGAGCCGGGTCCCCGCCCCCCTGAGCCAGCCAGGCCCTGCCCTGGGGCCGGGTGGGAGCCGGCGCCCCCCAGAGGGGACTGGCCCCTGCCCCATTCCCGCCCCCCTGAGCCAGCCAGGCCCTGCCCTGGGGCCGGGTGGGAGCCGGCGCCCCCCAGAGGGGACTGGCCCCTGCCCCATTCCCGCCCCCCTGAGCCAGCCCGTCCCGCCCTGGGGCCGGGTGGCCCGTGCCCCTCGCAGGGGGTCCCAGCCGCACCGGTGGCCCAGCAGAGCAGGAAGGTGCCCGCCAGGAGCAGGGTCTGGCCCATGTCGCCGGCGGGTGGGCGGTCGAGGGCGCCGGACGCCTGCAGCCCCCTGAGCAATGGGGGGGGGGGTTGGGGGTCGGTCGCTGGGTCCCGGGCGAAGCAGGAGCCTGAAGTGGCCTCAGTCCAGCGCCGGCCGCTGCGTGTCTGGGCCGGGTCCCTCCGGACACGCCCGAGTTTGCTCTGCGCTTATCGGCCTGACGCCGCCGGAGTGGGTGAAAGGTAGAAACTGGGAACGGGGCAGGGGCCTGTCCCCTCTGGGGGGCGCCGGCTCCCCCCGGCCCCAGGGCAGGGACTGGCTGGTTCAGGGGGGCGGGAATGGGGCAGGGGCCTGTCCCCTCTGGGGGGCGCCGGCTCCCCCCGGCCCCAGGGCAGGGACTGGCTGGCTCGGGGGGGCAGGGAATGGGGCAGGGGCCTGTCCCCTCTGGGGGGCGCCGGCTCCCCCCGGCCCCAGGGCAGGGACTGGCTGGCTCAGGGGGGCAGGGAATGGGGCAGGGGCCTGTCCCCTCTAGGGGGCACCGGCTCCCCCCGGCCCCAGGGCAGGGACTGGCTGGCTCAGGGGGGTGGGGAACGGGGCAGGGGCCTGTCCCCTCTGGGGGGCGCCGGCTCCCCCCAGCCCCAGGGCAGGGACTGGCTGGCTCAGGGGGGCGGGAATGGGGCAGGGGCCTGTCCCCTCTGGGGGGCGCCGGCTCCCCCCCGGCCCCAGGGCCTGGCTGGCTCAGGGGGGCGGGGAATGGGGCAGGGGCCTGTCCCCTCTAGGGGGCGCCGGCTCCCCCCGGCCCCAGGGCAGGGACTGGATGGCTCATGGGGGGTGGGAATGGGGCAGGGGCCTGTCCCCTCTGGGGGGCGCTGGCTCCCCCCGGCCCCAGGGCAGGGACTGGCTGGCTCAGAGGGGCAGGGAATGGGGCAGGGGCCTGTCCCCTCTGGGGGGCACCGGCTCCCACCTGGCCCCAGGGCAGGGACTGGCTGGCTCAGGGGGGCGGGGAATGGGGCAGGGGCCTGTCCCCTCTGGGGGGCACCGGCTCCCACCTGGCCCCAGGGCGGGACTGGCTGGCTCGGGGGGGCGGGAATGGGGCAGGGGCCTGTCCCCTCTGGGGGGTGCCGGAATGGGAATGGGGCCGGCCACATCTCCTTGATAGTCAGACCCACGGCTTCCAGGCGGGGGAAGGTCCAAACGAAACGGGGCGACTCCCCACCGGGGGGCGCTGCCTGGCTCAGAGCCGGTGTCCCTGAGCTGGTGTCACGGGGCCAGTCCATGCCCCAACCCGGCCCCTTATTACTGACCTTGGCACAAAAAGTGGGAATGTGCTAATAAAGTTTGTGGCTGACACAAAGCTGGGAGGTATTGGCCAATACAGAGCAGGACCGGGATATCTCACAGGAAGATCTGGGTGACCTTGTAAACTGGAGTAATAGTAATAGGATGAAATGTAATAGTGAAAAGCGCAAGGTCGGGCATTTAGGAATTAATAACAAGAATTTTAGTTATAAGCTGGGGACACATCAGTTGGAAGTAACAGAGGAGGAGAAGGACCTCGGAGTATTGGTTGATCACAAGATGACTATGAGCCGCCAATGTGATATGGCCGTGAAAAAAGCTAATGCAGTTTTGGGATGCATCAGGCGAGGTATTTCCAGTAGAGATAAGGAGGTGCTAGTCCCGTTATACAAGGCGTTGGTGAGACCTCATCTGGAATCCTGGGTGCAGTTCTGGGCTCCCGTGTTTAAGAAGGATGAATTCAAACTGGAACAGGTTCAGAGACGGGCTACTAGGATGATCCGAGGAATGGAAACCCTGTCTTATGAAAGGAGACTGAAAGAGCTTGGCTTGTTTAGCCTAACCAAAAGGCTGCGGGGGGTATGATTGCTCTCTATAAATATATCAGAGGGATTAATATTAGGGAGGGAGAGGAATTATTTAAGCTTAGTACCAATGTGGACACAAGAACAAATGGATATAAACTGGACACTAGGAAGTTTAGACTTGAAATTAGACGAAGGTTTCTAACCATTGGAGGAGTGAAGTTCTGGAACAGCCTCCCAAGGGGAGCAGTGGGGGCAAAAGACATATCTGGCTTTAAGACTAAGCTTGGTAAGTTTATGGAAGGGATGGTATGATGGGATAGCCTAACTTTGGCAATTAATTTTGGCAATTGATCTTTGATTATCAGCAGGTAAGTATGCCCAGTGGTCTGGGATGGGATGTTAGCTGGGTTGGGATCTGAGTTACTACAGAGAATTCTTTCCTGGGTGCTGGCTGGTGAGTCTTGCCCACATGCTCAGGGTTTAACTGATCGCCATATTTGGGGTCGGGAAGGAATTTTCCTCCAGGGCAGATTGGCAGAAGCCCTGGGGGTTTTTCGCCTTCCTCTGCAGCGTGGGACACGGGTCACTTGCTGGAGGATTCTCTGCAGCTTGAGGTCTTCAAACCGCGATTTGGGGACGTCAATAACTCAGACATAGGTTAGGGGGTTGTTGCAGGAGTGGGTGGGTGAGATTCTGTGGCCTGCGTTGTGCGGGAGGTCAGACTAGATGATCATAAAGGTCCCTTCTGACCTTAAAGTCTATGAGTCTGGGAGCGCCCCCCCCTCCAGAGTCCCCCCTCCCCCCAACCCGGACTCCTCAGCCCCCCAAGTTCCCTTCGTCCCCCGATCCCTTGTGACCCCCCAGATCCCTGGCCGGGTTTCCAGCTGATTGGCCGATCCTGGGGGGGGCTTCTTGTCTGATCTGAGCCAGGTTCGGCCCCCACCCCGGACAGCAAGGGGGACACGCGCCACCGGCCTCTGGCCCTGGTCCCGGAGCAGCCGGATTCCTCTCGCCCCCACGGGGCAGCAGAGCCACGGAGAGAGGGAAACCGAGGCACAAATCGGCTCCATACAAAGAGGACAAAACATTCCAATGTCTGGATCCGGGTCCCCGCACCCCTGAGCCAGCCAGTCCTGCCCTGGGGCCGGGGGAGCCAGCGCCCCCCAGAGGGGCCAGGCCCCTGCCCCATTCCCACCTCCCTGAGCCAGCCAGTCCCTGCCCTGGGGCTGGGGGGGCCCGTGCCCCTCGCAGGGGGTCCCCAGCCGCACCGGTGGCCCAGCAGAGCAGGAAGGTGCCTGCCAGGAGCAGGGTCTGGCCCATGTCGCCGGCGGGTGGGCGGTCGAGGGCGCCGGACGCCTGCAGCCCCCTGAGCAATGGGGGGGGGGGTTGGGGGTCGGTCGCTGGGTCCCGGGCGAAGCAGGAGCCTGAAGTGGCCTCAGTCCAGCGCCGGCCGCTGCGTGTCTGGGCCGGGTCCCTCCGGACACGCCCGAGTTTGCTCTGCGCTTATCGGCCGGACGCCGCCGGAGTGGGTGAAAGGTGGAAACTGGGAATGGGGCAGGGGCCTGTCCCCTCTGGGGGGCACCGGAGCCAGCGCCGGGCTCGGAGCCAGCGTCCCTGAGCCAGCGTCCCGGGGCCAGTCCATGCCCCAACCCGGCCCCTGTCTCCTAGGAGGGCCCCCCCCCAGGTTCCCCCTCCCCCCATCCCGGGCTCCTCAGCCCCCCAAGTTCCCTTCGTCCCCTGATCCCTTGTGACCCCCCCAGATCCCCGGCCGGGTTTCCTGCTGATTGGCCGATCCTGGGGGGGGGCTTCTTGTCTGATCTGAGCCGGGTTCGGCCCCCACCCTGGACAGCCAGGGGGACACGCGCCGCCGGCCTCTGGCCCTGGTCCCGGAGCAGCCGGATCCCTCCCGCCCCCACGGGGCAGCAGTGCCACGGAGAGAGGGAAACTGAGGCACAAATCGGCTCCATACAAAGAGGATGAAACATCCAACGTCTGGATCCGGATCCCCGCCCCCCTGAGCCAGCCAGTCCCTGCCCTGGGGCCGGGGGGAGCTGGCGCCCCCTAGAGGGGACAGGCCCCTGCCCCATTCCCTGCCCCCCTGAGCCAGCCAGTCCCTGCCCTGGGGCCGGGGGGAGCTGGCGCCCCCTAGAGGGGACAGGCCCCTGCCCCATTCCCTGCCCCCCTGAGCCAGCCAGTCCCTGCCCTGGGGCCGGGGGGAGCTGGCGCCCCCTAGAGGGGACAGGCCCCTGCCCCATTCCCTGCCCCCCTGAGCCAGCCAGTCCCTGCCCTGGGGCCGGGGGGAGCTGGCGCCCCCTAGAGGGGACAGGCCCCTGCCCCATTCCCCGCCCCCCTGAGCCAGACAGTCCCTGCCCCTTGGCTGCAGCCCCCTTGCTGGGTGATTTCCCTCCCCTCCCCCGCAGGGCCGAGGCCTCCTACCAGCACCGGGAAATTTCACAAGCCGCCCCGGCCGCCTGAGCCTTAATAAGTGTCTCGGGACTGGAGAGCGTTGATGTGACTCAGCGACCCGTGGGCCGGGAGCCCGGACTCCTGGGTTCTCTCCCCGCCTCTGGGTGGGGAGCGGGGTCTAGTGGTTAGAGCGGGGGGGGCGGGAGCCAGGACTCCTGGGTTCTCTCCCCGGCTCTGGGGGGAGTCTAGTGGTTAGAGCAGGGGGGGCTGGGACCCAGGACTCCTGGGTTCTCTTCCCGGGTTTTCTGAGTCACTTTCCAACTCGCTTCTGACAACACAAATCAGTTCCTGCCCCTGGGGGAGGCTGGGGGTCCGGAGCCTGAATTCAGCCCTGTGAGCTGTGAGGGATCCAGAGCTCAGGAGCTTTTAGAGTCTCCACCAATTCCAACACTGGGCAAACCAAACAAAACCCTTACGCAGCATTTGTCACTGCTCAAGCAGAGCCCAGGACTGGGCTGGCAGGGGCTGCGGGTCGGGAGTGAGGGGCACCGGCAGAGCTGGGCTGGCAGGGGCTGCGGGTCGGGAGTGAGGGGCACCGGCAGGGCTGGCAGACAGGGGCTGCGGGTCGGGAGTGAGGGGCACTGGCAGAGCTGGGGGGAAGGGGCTGCAGGTCGGGAGTGAGGGGCACCGCAGGGCGGGCAGGGGGCTGTGGGTTGGGAGTAAGGGGCACCGCAGGGCAGGCAGGGGGCTGCGGGTCGGGAGTGAGGGGCACCACAGGGGGCTGCGTGTCGGGAGTGAGGGGCACCGGCAGGACGGGCAGGGAGTTGCAGGGGGGTTGGGGGAAGCAAGGGGCTGCGGGTCGGGAGTGAGGGGCACCGGCAGGGGGCTGCGGGTCGGGAGTGAGGGGCACCGCAGGGCTCGCAGGGGGCTGCGGGTCGGGAGTGAGGGGCACCGCAGGGCAGGCCGGGGGCTGCGGGTCGGGAGTGAGGGGCACCGGCAGGGGGCTGCGGGTCGGGAGTGAGGGGCACTGCAGGGCGGGCAGGGGGCTGCGGGTCGGGAGTGAGGGGCACCGCAGGGCGGGCAGGGGGCTGCGGGTCGGGAGTGAGGGGCACCGCAGGCTGGGTTGAGTTTCCCGCAGGCCGGGCCGGGGATACAATCACTGAGTCACCTGCTTTTCTCTGTGTCTGATTTTTCAATTCCCACATCTGGGCGGCTCCCTCCCCCGGGTCCTGCCCCCTGATTGGCTGCTGCTGGCCCCACCCAGGGATAAATACCCAGGCTGGGCCCCACCTGCCTTAGTTTCCCCAGCAGTGGCTGTTTGCACCTGCTGCTGTCGCCTGCCTGGCTCACCCCCCCCCCCCTCACTTGTCACTTTCAGCCCCCCTGAGCCCCGCCGGGATGAGCAACGTTCTGCTCCGGGCCGTGTCCCTGCTGCTCTGCTGCGCCCTGGGTGAGTGTCGGGGTCCTGGGGGGCAGCGGCTGCCGGGAGGGGGGAGAATCGGGCTGGGACCAGGGCCAGAGTCTGAGCTCCGTGACCCCGAGACCCCCGGGGACTTTGGGGTGGGTGCCCCCGAGTGCGGGAGGAGGGAACGTCGCGGGTCTGCCGAGGGCGTTTGTGCCCCAGGAAATCCTGAGTGAGGGACGCTGGGTCTGCAGGGCTGAACTGGGGACTGGCCTGAGTGACCTTGTGGCAATGGGGGGCCTGGGGGCCAGGACTCCTGGGTTCTCTCCCTGGCTGTGGGAGGGGAGGGGGGTGGGGTGTAGTGGTTAGAATGGGGGGGGGGACTCAGAGACAGGACTCCTGGGTTCTTTTCTAGGCCTGGGAGGGGAGTGGGGTCTAGTGGTTGGAGAGTGGGGCTGGGATCCAGGCAGGACTCCTGGGTTCTCTCCCTGGGTGTGGGAAGGGAGTGGAAGGTGTGGTGGGTTAGAGCAGGGTGGGGCTCGGAGCCAGGACTCCTGGGTTCTCTCCCTGGCTCTGGGAGGGGAGTGGGGGCTGGTGGTTAGAGCAGGGGGGGCTGGGAGCCAGGACTCCTGGGTTCTCTCCCTGAGTGTGGGAGGGGTGGAGGGTGTGGTGGGTTAGAGCAGAGCAGGGCTCGGAGCCAGGACTCCTGGGTTCCGTTCCTGGCTCTGGGAGGGGGGGCTGGGGGGTTAGAGCAGGGGGGCTGGGAGCCAGGACTCCTGGGTTCTCTCCCCAGCTCTGGATGGGGAGCGGGGGCTGGTGGTTAGAGCGGGGGGGCTCAGAGCCAGGACTCCTGGGTTCTCTCCCCAGCTCTGGGAGGGGAGTGAGGTCTAGTGGTTAGAGCAGAGGGGGCTGGGAGCCAGGACTCCTGGGTTCTCTCCCCAGCTCTGGGAAGGGAGTGGGGGCTGGTGGTTAGAGCAGGGGGGGCTGGGAGCCAGGACTCCTGGGTTCTCTCCCTGGGTGTGGGAGGGGTGGAGGGTGTGGTGGGTTAGAGCAGAGCAGGGCTCGGAGCCAGGACTCCTGGGTTCCGTTCCCAGCTCTGGGAGGGGGGGCTGGGGGGTTAGAGCAGAGGGGGCTGGGAGCCAGGACTCCTGGGGTCCTGGGGGGCAGCGGCTCGCTGGGGGTTCCCGGCTCGCTGGGTGTCTTTAGGCAAACGGGTCCCTGGCCCGTCTCCCTGCCCAGCCCAGAACTTGTGATTTGCTCGGGGGCTTCCAGCTCCTTGGGGTGAGGCTGCCCCCAACCCAGCTTCTGCCTGCGACTCCCAGCTCCCCCAGAGGTGGGGGGGACTCGAAACTGTCATTAATAAAACACAGTTTCAAGGGGGGGACCTTGAAGTTGCTTTTCTTGTTGCTTTTTTTGTCCTGAGGAGCAGACTGGGGGCTTCTCTCCCCTCTTGGAGAGGGGAACTTACCAGGGGAAATTTTTTTTAAGCTCCCTTCCCGGATGGGGAACCTTGAAACTGCTTTTTTTCCCCCTCCAAGTTTAAAGGGGGAAGAGAAAATCTGTGTGTACTTGTGTGTCGTGTTGGAAATGTTTCCCGTTGAAGGGGGCGGGGGCGGGGAGACTCCATTTAATTAACTTTTAATAAGCAGAGACTCTGGAATTGGTGTCAGTCCCTTGTGTGACGTGGGGAGGGCTCTGGTCCCACGAGGGTGGGGTGACGGCCTTGCTCATCCGCCCTGGGGTGCGCACCGGGGAGATCGGCGACGGCTGGTCTGTGGGTGTGGGGCGGGGCGGGGGGGCTGTGGAGCTGCACGACTGGTTTCAGGGCCGTGGGGGCGTCGAGTGGACGCTTGGAATGACTCAAAACCCTCTCGACTCGCTCCAGTGTCCCTGTGGCTGGCGCGCTCGAAACGCCCCACTAGAACGCTGACCTCGGGTAACCTCGGCGTCCTCCGCCCACTTCAGGGACTCTTCACATTCCTGTACGTTCCCTGGCATGCACGGGGCTGCGGCGAAGGCTTACATTCCTGAGGAGAGAACCCAGGAGTCCTGGCTCCCAACCCCCCGCTCCCCGCTCTAACCACTAGCCCCCACTCCCCTCCCAGAGCCAGGGAAAGAACCCAGGAGTCCTGACCTCCCCAGCTGGGTGCTGTGACCACTAGGCGATACTGCTTTCCCGTGATAGGCTAATGGTCAGGGTCAGGTGTTTAATCCACGCCCAGCGTGTGAAACCCCAAGCAGCAGGATTTGGGGCGTGTTCCCGGTCCCTGGTGGCTCGGAGGCGGCTGCGCACCGGGATTGCAGGGCACTTTCTGCGCTTCGCCCCAGAGGCAGCTGCATCTCTCTGCTGGAACTGGGGGGGGCAGCTGTGCTCTGCCCCAGAAGCAGCCGCATCTCTGCATAAGGTGCGCTCGGCTGTTGGGCAGCTTCCTACGTGTCCCAATCGCCAGGGCCGGGTAAGTCGCTCGAGTGAGTCAGGGCCTCTCGGAGGTTGGTTCCCCGCCCGCCCTGCCCCCCAGGCTCTCTCACACCCTGTGGGGTGTGTGCCCATGTGCAGGGTTTCGATGCCAGAGTCCTTCCCACCCCCTCGCAGTTTGCCAATCCAGCAAAGAAAACAGCCGCGGCAAACTGCACCCAGACACCTCGCTCCCATGGCTTAGCTTAGCGCGCTCTGGGGCGGTGATAAAAGTGAGGGGTGAAGAACCCAGGAGTCCTGGCTCCCAGCCCCCACTGCTCTAACCACTAGCCCCCACTCAGGGGCGGCTCTACGTTTTTGGCCGCCCCAAGCAGTCATGCCCGGGAGGCGCCCCCGAGCCGCAGGAGCAGCGGACCTCCCGCAGGCATGACTGCGGACGGTTCGCTGGTCCCGCGGCTCGGCTGGACCTCCTGCAGCTGCGGACGGTTCGCAGGTCCGGCGGCTCCGCTTGAGCTGCCGCAGGCATGCCTGCAGGAGGTCCAGCCGAGCCGTGGGACCAGCCAACCGTCCGCAGTCATGCCTGCGGGAGGTCCACTGGAGCCGTGGGACGAGCGCCCCCTCCGCAGTCATGCCTGCGGGAGGTCCGGTCGTCCCGGGGCTCCGGTGGACCTCCTGCAGGCATGACTGCGGCAGGTCCGCCGGCCCAGCCTGCCACCCCCCCGGGAAAGGGTCGCCCCACGCGCGTGCTTGCCGCGCTGGGGTCTAGAGCCGGCCCTGCCCCCACTCCCCTCCCAGAGCCGGAGGCGAGAACCCAGGAGTCCTGGCTCCCAGCCCCCTGCTTGGAGTGACTCTCTGCTGATTTACCTCCTGTCTTTCCGTGCAGCTCACGGCCTCATCTGCCGGGTCTGCGAGTTCCAGGTGGGCAGACTCTGCTTCCACTCCCGCAGCCCCTGCACGGCGCAGGGCCAGCAAGTCTGCGAGACCACCAAGGCCTACATTGGTGAGTCCCAGGGACCCCCAAGGGGGAGGAGCGGCGACGCACACCCGGCCTCTAGGGGGAGCTCTGGGCGGGGGGACGGACTTTATTCTACAGCAGCTGGATGCTGATGGAGACGAGGGACCAAGTGGATGAGTCCCTCGACTACGCACGGCCACACCTGTACGCGGGCGACGCCCATACGCCCAGGTCCGCTCCCGGTGGGGGGGGGGTTGCACTAGCCTTGGTTGCCTCTTAAGGGGAGTCTCTCCAAGGGGGGGGTCCCCAAGGACCTCACATGGGGGTGAGATCTGCAGAGACCTGCATCCAAATTCCTGCAAGACGAGAGGAACGCAAGATGCTGGCGAAATTAGGAGACGTCCATCGAGAACTAGAGTCCTGAGGTTGGAGAGCTCCCTCGGGAGGAGAAAGGGGGGGATCTCTCTCGAAATGGGGGTGCCCTGCAGATGGGGGCTGGAGAACAGGGGGGCATGTCCCAAGGAGGCTCCCTTCCCTCTTGAGAAGTTACCTAACGAATCCAGGGTTTGGCTCTGGAGGGAGCGGCTCGAGGGCAGCTCCAGCTGTCCAGAGAGGTCCCGTGGGGGTTGCTCCCCTCTCTGAGCAGGGCAGGGGGAGGAGATGGGGGTTAGAGGATGGTACTAGAGGTGTCTGCCTCAGGGACCCTCCTGCCCCGTCTCATGTGGCTTCCTGCTGCTGGGATCTGCCGGTGGAGATGTTTGGATTCTGTGTCAGTGGTGGATAAAGCTCCTATAACACATCCCGGCTGCTGCCCCTGCCCCTCCTGTGACTTGTCCCCTAGAGAATAACAACCTACTACTGCTAGGTAGTGCTAGATCTCGTCTCTAGATCAAAGGCCCAGAGGTCCAGGGTTCAAACCCTGCTGCTGATCCACCTTATGGGGGGTGGGGTCACTTTCCAAGAGCGACTGCAAGACCCTCCCACCTCCCCTTCCCCTGCCCAGAGCTGGGGCTAGAACCGGGATCCCCCCTCAAGCCAGGAATAGACCCTTGGCGTCCTGAACCCCGGCTCACGGCTGCCTTGGTCTCTCCCCGCAGGCAAGGTCCCGCTGTTCTCCAAGTACGGCTGCAGCCGGACCCACGAGACCTGCAACATGACGGAGCAGAAGGACGCCGTCTTCGAGGTCAGCTACAATCGGACCTGCTGCGAGAGCGACCTGTGCAACGCTGCTGGGCCCCCCCGGGCCGCCGGGCTCCCCCTGCTTTCTGGGCTGGGAGCCCTGCTGGGGTGGTGGCTGCTGAAATAGCCCCCGGCCCTAACCTCCACCCCCTCTCTGCTACACGCGTTTCCCTCCCGGGGCCGCCTCGCCACACGCGTCAGTAGCAGGCTCCACTCCACACCCTCAGTCGCCTTTTCTCTGGTCTTCTTCCACCAGGCCTGTCGCCTTCTCCCTGGTCTTCTCTCTCCCACAAGTAGCTGCCTCCTCTCCTTTCCCATGGCCTCTGTAGGCCCCCCACAGCCTAGGAAGGGGGCCAGGGAAACCCAGCTACTACAGGCAGGATTGCGGGGGGGATACCTCAGCACCCCCTGAATCTGCCACCTGCCTTCTGAAGGGTTTTGAGACACACACACCCAGAATCTAATCTCATCTTCTGGCCTGTGTCTCGAAGGGGTGAAGTGATGACCGACCCTGAGCTAAAACAAGAGACGTTTGCTATTTTAGACACAACACTGGAGGAGGGGAGGGGTCTTCTCCCTGGAAGCCGCTGCAAACCCAACTCAGGACAGGTCTGAATACCCCATCGTCCCACGGGCAGGAGACCATCCTCAGCTTTTCCACAGAGGCTGGCGGGACAAAACCCTGAGGTCCTATGGTTGAGCTGGAGGCAGCTGTACCCCCAAATCTCCCTTGCTCACCCCCAGTTCTCCTGAAGGCAAGTCCCCAAGCTCAGAAGCTCCTTACCCCCACCCCCACCCCCAGTGGAGAACAAAGGTCCCGGATCTTTGTCCCAGACATCAGACAGTGGGTTGGTTTGGGGTCTTCTGTGGTATCTCAAGACCTGGGGGAAGCTGATGGATAATTGAGTCCTTTAGGCCTGAGCAGAGGATGAAACTGGATCCTAGGAGGCCCACACCACTTGTTCCTGTTGGGAACAGCTGCTCGAAATCTCCAGCGGAGACCAGGTGGCCTTCGCATCATCACTTGTGAGCGCTCCCGGGGCATGCCGGGGAGATGGCAAAGCTGGGGAAGGCTAAAGGTTGGCTACAGAGGCATTAACCCACCGGCTCCTTTCTGGTGTGTCCGTTATACCCATCCGCGCGTCTCCGTGACCGAACCAGCTCGCTAGGGTGTCTGTTCAGAAAGCGTCGCTTCCCTCGAGAGGTCTGGGTGGTTTTTTAATACTTTGTATGTACAGTGAATGGATTAATTAAAACAAAAACGTGGCTTCCTGGTCTCGGAGTTGTCTTCTCGGTGGCTGTGGTCACTCGCCCAGAGACATCACAGCTCTTGGAAGAGCTCCGAGAATGGCTCAAGAGCTGGAGAACTCCTTAGGGTAATACAGATAATTAACAGGGCCTCCGTCACGGACCGGGGCCAGGCTCTGTGCAAACACACGACAAGACGGACTCTTTCCCCAAGAAGCTCAGATACAGGCAGGGGAGCACAGGGCGGCCGTGCTGGTCACCGTTACAGAGCGTGGTATCAGCACGGGCCGGGGTGGTTGGGGCGATGGGCTCCTCGGAGGTGAGGGGAGACAGGTCGGCCGGGAATGGTCCGTGCCGCCGTTGGGCGTGAGGACAAGACGCTTGCGTTGGCTACGCTGGAGGAGGGGAGCCAGAGGAGGCTGACGTGGTCTCAGCTGCGCGGCGGCTTTGTGGACAGAGCTGAGCGGGGCAAGATTGCGTTTGTGAGGGCCGGGGAGAGGAGGGTCCAGAAATCGAGATGCGCGTCTGGACCGGAGGCTTAGCCGGGAGGAGGGGTAGGAACAGCTGCAGCTTGGAGATGCTACGCAATGGACGTCCTGTGTCCAGGCCAGTCTGGGGTGGGGTGGCCCGAAGTGCTTTTGCAAGGCAGAGGCAGGGAAACGGGAAACATTGGTTCATTGGCAGATACGTTCCCGTCAGACACGGTGATTTGATGACACTTTGCACCAGGTCCAGGATACAAGTTCTGGTCTCCCCCCCCCCCCCCCCCAAAAAGTGCCCCCCCCCCTCACAGGAATCGGAGGGTGACAGGACTTGCTTGGGGAGGGACGAAGGTTCAAATTCCGGCTTTCCCGCTGCCAAGGTGGGATGGGGGAGACGTGGATTCAGTGGGTCTCCCCCACTCCAGGTGTGCTCAACATCCAGCCAGTTTGGAGGGGGGGTCTCGCTTCTTCGCACTGTTCCACTTGGTACAAACAATGAAATATTCCTTGATGCCGGGATTTCAACCCGACCGTCAGAACCGCCAGGATCTAGAGTCCGTCTCGCGCGCTCTCTCTCTCTCTCTCTCTCATTCTCTGGGGTTTTGGGAGGGGGCAGAAAAGTTTCAAAGGTCTCGATTTCCTCCCAGTGCAGAACCGGGATCTCTTTTGCTCCCCCATCAACCTCAAACTTCTGAGGACGGACCCTTCGGCCCCTAGCTACCTCCACGTGAGCCCCAGGCCAGGATCCCACCCAGCGGCTCCTCCCGCCGGCCCGTCAACTCCTGGATGAGCTAACGTGGTTCCTGGCAGACCAACCCCACCTTGCGCTCAAGATGTCAAGCGACGGAACGTCTACCAAATCCCTTGGCAAGTGGCTCGTGACCCCCCTGGTTTAAAAAATGGCCCTGGATTAGTCTAGCTGCATCATCATCCAGCCATTGGCTCCCCCTTCTGCCCGGAGGAGACGCACTAATCGCGTCTGACGTCCTGCCCGGCTCAGGCTGGCGAATCTCCCCCCGACCCCCCTCGCTTCGTGTTTGACCAAAGCGGCTCTTCTGGGCTGGAAGCCACCAAGACCTGGCCAGGCCCTGGCTTCCCTGGGGAGTCTGTGCCGGTGCTAACCAGCCCCTGGTTCTCGCCCGGCCTGTCTCCGCTGGATGAACCAGCTCTGTGGTACCAGGTAGGTTCCCCCCGGGGAAGTTACTTCTACACTAAGTCACTGGCCGGTTTTGGGGGTGAGTTAAACATGGGGGGGCTTGAGGCATTTTCTCCAGCCCTCGAGTAATTCCATGGCTGTGATTTTCCTTTGGGTAGGCGGGAACCAGGACGCCACGGTTACCCGGTGTCCATCTCCCCAGTGCTCAAACCATCTCCTCACTCGGCCCAGCCACTGGCCGGCGCGGCAGCCGATGGCGCACGGGCCACGGCTGTGGGATCGGCGCGTGCAGCACCAGGGGCTGCACAGCTCCAGTTCTCATGCAGCCGTCCTGGCCCCGGGTAACGCGGGAGCAGGGGAGGAGGGCGCGAGGCCGTGACTCCCCGGGGGCCGTGACTCCCTCCTTTGTGGCCTGGTGGCAGCCGCGGCTTTCCCAGCCGGCAGACGGGGAAAGGTTTTCAAGTCCCTCCAGCGAGGGCGGCATTCGCCTACCCCGGGCTTCGGTCAGGTGCCCAGCTAGGGACTGTCACACCCAAGGGCTGGTTCCGCCGGGAAAACCTAGATCTTACCAACGCTCCCCCGAGCGGGGCCGCGCTTTGCTAGGACCTGGGGAGCTGCTGGCCCTCCACCGGCCCTTTTCTAGCCGTGGGTCCTTCTCTTCCCGCTGGGAAGTCGCTTCGCTCCTGTTTGGTATTTCTGAGCGTCCGGCCGAGCCTCGTGGATGGTCCTCAAGTTTGTGAATGTCACTGACGTGCTGTTTAGTCTCGCAAATCCTTCCACCATCATCCTCTGTATTTAGCATCACGGGCTGCGCACGTCAACCCAAGCCAGTCTGAGGAATTTGTAAGATTTGGCTACCAAAATACATTGTAGTCTAGCTCCGTGCCGCTAACGTCCATCAGTTAATCATGCCGTGACTTTCTAAGAGTTTGGTACCTCCGCTACTTCTGAGCCATCGTTAATTTCATTCTCCCCCTTCATTTGTTAACGAATGCGCACACATTAGTCTAATGCTGCTTCCCCCCTGACAAAGTTTTAAATGTTCATCTCCCCCCCTGCAGTTTAGCATCAGCTCATGTATGTTGGTGGTGAACGACCAGGTAAAACCCGTCATCGGCCCATTTCTTTCACGACGCATTGGGAAGATCTCCAGGAATCGCACTGGAGCTCCTGCAGCGGCGGTGCTGGCCCGGGAGATGGTGACGCCGGGGGGGGGGGGGGCTGCACCCCCAGGTCCAGCATTTATAACATGTTTTTAACGGCCACGTGTCTGACTGGCTGTTCTCAGCCCAAGAGTCCTGGGCAGTGTCTGGGTTTCGGACCCTGGAGCACCAGGTCATGGAACGGGCCGTGAATTACAAGTGGCAGGACTGGTTTTTTTCCAGTGTTGACACCTGGCTAAATGGCGAAAGCAAAGCAGCACCCGGCTGCAGAATAGAAAACCTGGGACCTTTCCCTGCTGTGAAGAAACAAGCCCCCCGCCCCCCCCCCCCCCGCACCCTGAAATCAGTCCCTAAAACGAGCGTTTGTTTAAACTCTCTCCGGCGCTGGGAGAAGAACGCCTGGGCCAGCAGGGGGCGCTGCAGGAGAGGATTTGGGGGCTTCAGGCTGGAGGTGCAGGAATAGCGATCCCGGGGCTGGGCTGGCAGGGGCTGCAGGTCGGGAGTGAGGGGCACCGGCAGGGCTGGGCTGGCAGGGGCTGCGGGTCGGGAGTGAGGGGCACCGGCAGACCTGGGGGGGGGCAGGGCTGGGCTGGCAGGGGCTGCGGGTCAGGAGTGAGGGGCACCGGCAGAGCTGCGGGGAGCCCAGGGCTGGGCTAGCAGGGGCTGCGGGTCGGGAGTGAGGGGCACCGGCGGGGCTGGGGGTGAAGGGGGTCGCTGACAGGGGACAGGGGTGTGCACTGGTTCTCGGAGTGGCAAGGACCAAACAGAATCTGACGTCTTCATATGTTTAGCGTTCCTGGGTTCTCTCCCCGGCTCTGGGAGGGGAGTGGGGGCTAGTGGTCAGAGCAGGGGGAGCTGGGAGCCAGGACTCCTGGGTTCTCTCCCCGGCTCTGGGAGGGGAGTGGGGGCTAGTGGTTAGAGCAGGGCGGGCTGGGAGCCAGGACTCCTGGGTTCTCTCCCCGGCTCTGGGAGGGGAGTGGGGGCTAGTGGTTAGAGGAGGGGAGGCTGGGACCCAGGACTCCTGGGTTCTCTCCCCAGTTCTGGGAGGGGAGCGGGGGCTAGTGGTTAGAGCAGGGCGGGCTGGGAGCCAGGACTCCTGGATTCTCTCCCCGGCTCTGGGAGGGGAGCGGGGGCTAGTGGTTAGAGCAGGGGGGGCTGGGAGCCAGGACTCCTGGATTCTCTCCCCGGCTCTGAGAGGGGAGCGGAGGCTAGTGGTGAGAGCAGGGGGGGCTGGGAGCCAGGACTCCTGGGTTCTCTCCCCGGCTCTGGGAGGGGAGTGGGGGCTAGTGGTCAGAGGAGGGGGGGCTGGGAGCCAGGACTCCTGGGTTCTCTCCCTGGCTCTGGGAGGGGAGCAGAGGCTAGTGGTGAGAGCAGGGGGGGCTGGGAGCCAGGACTCCTGGGTTCTCTCCCCGGCTTTGGGAGGGGAGCGGGGGCTGGTGGTTAGAGCAGGGGGGCTGGGAGCCAGGACTCCTGGGTTCTCCCCAGCTCTGGGAGGGGAGCGGGGGCTGGTGGTTAGAGCAGGGGAGGCTGGGAGCCAGGACTCCTGGGTTCTCTCCCCGGCTCTGGGAGGGGAGCGGGGGCTAGTGGTTAGAGCGGGGGGGGGGGCTGGGAGCCAGGACTCCTGGGTTCTCTCCCCGGCTCTGGGAGGGGAGCGGGGGCTAGTGGTTAGAGTGGGGGGGCTGGGAGCCAGGACTCCTGGGTTCTCTCCCCGGCTCTGGGAGGGGAGTGGGGGCTGGTCGCTCAGAGCAGGTGGGGCTGGGAGCAGGCGCGGCTCTACCTTTTTGGCCGCCCCAACCAGTCATGCGCGGGAGGCGCCCCAGAGCCCCGGGAGCAGCAGACCTCCCGCGGGCAAGACAGGTGAGGGTCCGCTGGTCGCGCGGCTCGGCTGGACCTCCCGCGGCTGCGGACGGTTCGCAGGTCTGGCGGCTCCGCTTGAGCTGCCGCAGTCATGCCTGCGGGAGGCCCAGCCGAGCCGCGGGACGAGCGAACCGTCCGCAGTCATGCCTGCGGCAGGTCCGGTCCTTCCAGGGCTCCGGTGGACCTCCCGCAGGCATGACTGCGGCAGGTCCGCCGGGCCAGCCTGCCGCCCCCCCGGGAAAGGGCCGCCCCACGCGTGTGCTTGCCGTGCTGGGGTCTGGAGCCGGCCCTGGCTGGGAGCCAGGACTCCTGGGTTCTCTCCCCGGCTCTGGGAGGGGAGTGGGGGCTGGTGGCTCAGAGCAGGGGGGGGCTGGGAGCCAGGACTCCTGGGTTCTATTTTTACCTGTGCTGCTTACTTACCTAGAGTCTTTAGGTAGTCCCCAGCCCCCCTCCGCCCCCTCCCCAGTGTAATTCCCACCTCCCTGGGATCCACGGGAGGTCTCAGCAGAGGCTGAACCAGCCCCAGAGACTGCACCCAGCTCTGACTCTCGAGGTCAGGGGGTGTCTCCGCTTTGGGGGCAGGTGATGCCCCTCGGCCCACAGTCTGGCTTCCCGACTCCTTCCCCAGCGGGTGGGGGGAGCTGTTAGGCAATAACGTCCCTTCCCCCCCCGGGGTGGGGGTTCCGAACAGCCGCCCCCCACAACTTCCTCCAAACTTTCTCTCTGCAGCACCTCTCCCACAGCCCCTGCCCCGGCTGGATGAGCACCAAGGGCGTTGCCTCCCGCTGAGGGAAGTAGCGTGTTCTTTTGTTCTCTGACTGGGAGAGGTTTCCCGTCTCTTTATCACAACATTTCTCTCTCCAGAGGGATGGGGGTTGCTGGGAAGCTGCCGGGGCCGGGATCCCTCTCACCTGGCTTTCTTGGCCTGCCGAAGGGAGCCTGGAGCCCACTCGTCTCCGCCCGTTCTGGAATCCGGGAAATCAGAGAAGCCGCAACACCTCGATTGTAGCTAAGCTACCCCCCCCCCCGAGGCCCCCAGTACGGCTGTTCTAGGTGACTCTTCATTCTGGAATCTCAGAATGAAGCCAACTCTGGCTGCTACCCGAATTGGAGGTAAGGGGTGTTCTAGAATGAGAGACCTAGAACCCGGTCTGTCTGGCGTCCAGAAAGAAGCCAATCCCGTCTGCTAGCCAAGTGGGTGATTCAGGTGCTCTAGAACGAGGGGACCCCTGGAACCTGATACATCTGGATTCCAGAATTGAAGCCAGCTCCAGACGCTCCCATCGTTTGAAGTGCAGGCGCTCGGGAATGAGGAAAACCCTCGAACCTGGTCTTTCTGGAATACAGCAAGAAGCCAGCCCCAAGCCTGAACAGAGTCTAGAGGGGTGCTCTAGAATGATGCAGCACCTAGAACCCAGACTTTCTAGAAGCAGGAAAGAAGGCAATCCTGAGCCACAGGGGACGATAAGAAATCACACCATTGGGTGCTCTGGGTGCTTGTAGCGAGGCGGAGTGGCCTCCCTTTGAGCAGGAGAGCGAGGGCCCACTACATTCCCCCGGTAGGCAGAGCCGAATCCCCGGAAGTCCCGGGGTAGGACAGGAAGTATAAAACCAGAGCCCCAGAGCTCAGTTGAGCCTGGAGCAGCGGAGGGAGCGGGGATCTTTGCAGGATCCTGGACAGGCACCCGAGTGGAGCTGCGCCCTGCGGTCAGAGGAGATGGATGAGTATCCCAAGGAGCAGCCAGGTCCGCCGTCCCACGAATGCCCCAGGAGCTGTGGGGGCTGCCGGTGGCCGAGAGCCCCGAGGAGATGGGGGACCTTTGGCTACAGAGCCCTGCGCCCAGGCTGTGGTAGGAAGTAGCCCAGGGGAACCAGACTGTGACGGTACCTCCCATCAGGCTTTCTGGAAATACCCGTAGAATGTGGTTTATGCTACATGGGCCACGTGACGTATCCCCGGACAGATTCTGAGCCACTGAATGTATTAATCCAATTTGTCTGCGAGTGTCACTTTTGTATTCGACGTTATGAATGTTACGAATGGTGGCTGGGTACTGGCTGGTTTCTGAATAACCTTAACGAGCATTTGATCAGTTCCTGCAGAAAGGAATGTGCAGATTAAGCACCCGAGCAAGAAACACTTAAAGGACAATGGATCTTGGAAGGATCCAGTGCACATGAGAAGTTTGCCTGAGGACATTCAAAGGAGCATGTGATCCATGGCTGCTACCTGTAAAAACTGAGAGTCATGCATGGACATGTGACTTGCCCAGGTGACTCCAGAACTCCATCTTGGAGCTGGACTTTGCATAGGGCAGAGGAGGGGGTCTCCACCCACAAGTCTATTTAAACCCCTGGGAGACCCCTCCATTTGGTCTTCAGCTGGCTAAAGAGGGAGCCTCTCCAGCCCCCAGGATACTTGGAAGAAACTGGAACAAAGGACAGTAACTACGGGGGCGGGGGGGGGGGGGGGTGATTGCTGGACCCAGGCTGAAAGGAGATCAGCCTGTAAAAGGAACATTCTGGAACTGGTGAGGATCTTCTCTCTATTCAGTTTGATTAGACATAGATTTGCGTGTTATGTTTTATTTCACTTGGTCACTTACTTTGTTCTGTCTGTCACTACTTGGAACCACTGAAATCCTCCTTTCTGTAGTTAATCAAATCACTTTTTACTCATTAATTAACCCAGAGTCTGTGTTAATACCTGGGGGAGCAGACAGCCGTGCATCTCTCTGTCAGTGTTCCAGAGGGCGAACGGTTGATGAGTTTCCCCCGTATGAGCTTTATACCGGGTAAACCGGATTGATTTGGGTTTAGACCCCACTGGGTGTTAGAGACAAGCACACGTCTGTGAGCTGCTTTCAGGTAAATCTGCAGCTTTGGAGCAGGTAATTCAGACGCGGGGTCTGTGCTGGAGCAGACGGGCGTGTCTGGCTCAGTAAGACGGGGGGCTGGGCCCCCAGCTGGCAGGGAAAGCAGGGGTAGAGGTAGCCTGGGCACATCGGGTGGCAGCTCCCAGGGGAGTTTCTGTGATCCAGCCCGTCACGCAGACGTCAGTCCGGTTCTGCGGCCGGAGAGTGAGTCCAGGTGTGATCCCCAGCGGTGAACCCATCCGCCATTGTTAGGGGCCTGGGCTGGGACCCAATGGAGTAGGGTGGGCCCAGGTCCCTCTACCCCCTTCACTGACCTCAACCCTGGGGTCGCAGCTAAACCCCCTCTTTGTGTCCAGAAGGCCTGGACTGTTTTGCGGGCTCACCCCCAGCCAGGCGGCTGTGGAGCCATAGTTAGTTAGGTGAAGTGAGGGACCACTGCAGAGCTCTAGGAGCACCAGGAAACGGGCCTTTCCGGGACGCGGGAGGATCCAGAACACTTCTGTTCTACGGCCCAGAACCCCCGGTGACCTTGGGCAGCTGGCAGAGGTTTTGAGGGTCTGACTGGCTGGGGTGGACCAGCCATGTTGCCGTTAGAGCGTTACGTTTCCTAGAATGCAGGGAAACCAGAACAGGCTCCGGGGTTCATGGGGCATTGCTGGACGGGGACAGTCTAGAGCTCTGACTCCTCTGGGAAATCTAGGGTTCTGGAATCCAGACCCTTCATCTCTCCAGTGTCCTGGGTTTGGAGGCAGCAGGGATCCTTGGGTTCTGGAATTCAGTGATTCTCGGTGGATCCCCGCCCTTCTCGTGTTAGGCCTGAATAAAGATGTAGCACAAAACCAGTTATGCCAACCTGACCGAAGTCAGGCTAACAAGGGCTTCTGGGTAATCTCAGAGTGGAAAAATACTGAGCAGCAGCACGTCTCACAAAGCGCTGGGAAAAAGTGAGATAAGTGAGGGGCTGGATTCCTGGCATGGTACCAGCTGTGCTGGGTTAGAAACAGTTCGTTTAAAAAACTAATAAAAATCCCAGCCTCCCAGTCCTCACTCTCACTCCCTGGTTTGGTTTTCGGTGTGTTTTTAACTCCCCTACATTCCTAACTTTTGGTGCTTGTTAAAATATTAACAACAATCTAATGCTGTAGACATAGGGGACTAGGCATGCGTGTCTATTAAAGGTGTCTAGTTTCTAGTTGTTAGAAAAGGGGGGGTGGGTTGCTCCAGTGAATGATCTATGACGTGATGGAACTGTCTGTATAGGCTGATACTAAGCTGTAAAGGGGGGGCTGGTTCTCTCTGGAGCCGAGCTGCTCTCTATTGGTGCGTGCACTTGTCAATAAAGAGCTTTTGATCGGACCTTGCTGGTGTTGCCTGTGTCTCTGCGGTCAGACAACGAACCTCGCCGTCGGGATTAGAGTCCCTGACACTCGGACATCAAAACACGACGTTTGAGAATTCAGAAAGCATTTTTTCCAGAAACTGTGGTGCTCTAGAACTCGGACTCTCCAAGCTGCACCCTCTAGAACAACCAGCGTTTTCTGAATTCCGCATCCAGGACTCCTGGGTTCTATCCTGGCTCTGGGAGGGGAGTGGGATCTAGAGGATAGTCACTCTAGAACCCAGAATGGGCAGCCTAGAGCTCTAGAAGCCATGCACCTTCGGGTAATGCGTTCTGGAGCAAAAAATTCCACATACCCCAGCTCTAGACACTCTAGAACCCATTGGTCGTCTGTGCTCTAGAACAGAGACTCGAGTCATTGGAATGTTCTGTTCCTGGGGGTCTAGAACCCATGATGTTCCTCTCCCCCGGGAACTCTAGAACAGCATTTCTCACTGACCACCCATGGACCGGTGGTGCTCCCTGAGATTTCCCTGACACCGTGTCGGAAGGCAGCAAGCAGGTCCCAGATATTAAAAAGGTTGAGAACTATTGCTCTAGAACTTACAATCTTCAGACATCCACTGTTCTAGAATGGGGAAGCCTTTTCCCCCCCCAGGGCCCCATTGTGCTTTCTGGGAAATCCTGCTATTTCTCCTCACCCTGACCCACTCCCTGGGTTTAGGGGACAGCGCGCACGCTCTAGAACAGTGGGTGCTCTAGAACGCCTTCTACTGCTGCCGGCTAATGGAGTCGCTCCTCCAGCTCAAAGGTTGAGGCTGTTGGGGGAGAGAGACCAGCTCGCTGCCGTGGATTTCATCCCAGGAAGCGGCCGATCAGCCTTGGACGCGTCGTTCCCAACGCCGTCCTACGGGTGCGGGGGTCTGCTGGACGAGACACAGTGCTCGTCCTGCACTCGGAGGATGACTCCGAGCTCCAGGAGTCACGGCGGAGCTGGGCGGGGTCCCTCGGAGTCTCTCCCGCCGGGAGCAGGGCCGCGGGGAGCTGTGCATGATGGGCGGAGTTAAGGTGAAGTGAGGGCGAATATCCAAGGCCAGGTTGGCCCGGGGGAATGGAAAATGAGGTCCTGTCTGTCCATGCAATGGGGTGGGGGGCAGATCCTAGAGATCCTTCAGCCATAGGCATCGGGGAGCAGGGAATGGGGCAGAGGCCTGTCCCCTCTAGGGGGTGCTGGCTCCCATCCGGCCCCAGGGCAGGGACTGGCTAGCTTAGGGGGTGGGGAATGGGGCAGGGGCCTGTCCCCTCTAGGGGGCGCCGGCTCCCACCCAGCCCCAGGGCAGGGACTGGCTGGGTCAGGGGGGCAGGGAATGGGGCCCAGGGCCTGTCCCCTCTAGGGGGCGCCAGCTCCCCCTGGCCCCAGGGCAGAGACTGGCTGGCTCAGGGGGGCGGGGAATGGGGCAGGGACCTGTCCCCACTAGGGGGCGCCAGCTCCCCCCGGCCCCAGGGCGGGCACTGGCTGGCTCAGGGGGGCGGGGAATGGGGCAGGGGCCTTTCCCCTCTAGGGGGCGCCAGCTCCCCCTGGCCCCAGGGCAGGGACTGGCTGGCTCAGGGGGGCAGGGAATGGGGCAGGGGCCTGTCCCCTCGAGGGCACAAGCCCAAAACATACCTTGTATTGCAGCTCCTGGGTTCTAGTTCTAATGTGGGACAGCAGTGGGATCTAGTGGCTTAGCGCAGAGGGGGCTGGGAGCCCGGACTCCTGGGTTCTATGCAGCTCTGGGAGGGGAGGGGGGAGCCCGTCCTCCACAGATCCCCCCCCCCTCGCTGAGTCTGGTCTGGGTGTGTCGGCTGGGGGGGGCAGGGGGATGACACAAGGGAAGTGGCTATGACTGATCCTGTGCTGGTTTCGCCTGGCCGGGGGCGGGGGGGGAACCGCGGGTGGCTCATCGCAGCCTGGGAAACCCGGTGCCGGCCGGCCTGTCACATGCACGTGGGAGAGACCCCACAGCCCCCTGGTACGCCCCCAGCTCTGCCCCCCCATGCCCCCAGCTCCGCCGGTGCCCCTCACTCCCGACCCGCAGCCCCCTGGTACCCCCCCAGCTCTGCCCCCCCACGCCCCCAGCTCTGCCGGTGCCCCTCACTCCCGACCCGCAGCCCCCTGGTACCCCCCCAGCTCTGCCCCCCCACGCCCCCAGCTCTGCTGGTGCCCCTCACTCCCGACCCGCAGCCCCCTGGTACCCCCCCAGCTCTGCCCCCCACGCCCCCAGCTCTGCTGGTGCCCCTCACTCCCGACCCGCAGCCCCCTGGTACCCCCCCAGCTCTGCCCCCCCACGCCCCCAGCTCCGCCGGTGCCCCTCACTCCCAACCCGCAGCCCCCTGGTACCCCCCAGCTCTGCCCCCCACAGCCCAGCTCTGCCGGTGCCCCTCACTCCCGACCCGCAGCCCCCTGGTACCCCCCAGCTCTGCCCCCCACAGCCCAGCTCTGCCGGTGCCCCTCACTCCTGACCCGCAGCCCCCTGGTACCCCCCCAGCTCTGCCCCCCACAGTCCAGCTCTGCCGGTGCCCCTCACTCCCGACCCGCAGCCCCCTGGTACCCCCCCAGCTCTGCCCCCCACAGCCCAGCTCTGCGGGTGCCCCTCACTCCCGACCCGCAACCCCTGGTACCCCCCCAGCTCGGCCCCCCACGCCCCCAGCTCTGCCGGTGCCCCTCACTCCCGACCCGCAGCCCCCTGGTACCCCCCCAGCTCTGCCCCCCCACGCCCCCAGCTCCGCCGGTGCCCCTCACTCCCAACCCGCAGCCCCCTGGTACCCCCCCAGCTCTGCCCCCCACAGCCCAGCTCTGCCGGTGCCCCTCACTCCCGACCCGCAGCCCCCTGGTACCCCCCCAGCTCTGCCCCCCACAGCCCAGCTCTGCCGGTGCCCCTCACTCCGGACCCGCAGCCCCCTGGTACCCCCCCAGCTCTGCCCCCCACAGTCCAGCTCTGCCGGTGCCCCTCACTCCCGACCCGCAGCCCCCTGGTACCCCCCCAGCTCTGCCCCCCTCCGCCCCGCTCTGCCGGTGCCCCTCACTCCCGACCCGCAACCCCTGGTACCCCCCCCAGCTCTGCCCCCCACAGCCCAGCTCTGCCGGTGCCCCTCACTCCCGACCCGCAGCCCCCTGGTATCTCCCCAACTCTGCCCCCCCACACCCCCAGCTCCGCCGGTGCCCCTCACTCCTGACCCGCAGCCCCCTGGTACCCCCACAGCTCTGCCCCCCACACCCCCAGCTCGGCCGGTGCCCCTCACTCCAGACCCGCAGCCCCCTGGTACCCGCCATTCTGTTCCTCAGACTTCAGCAGTTCTGACGGTGCCCCTCACTCCCGACCCGCAGCCCCCTGGTACCCCCCCAGCTCTGCCCCCCACACCCCCAGCTCTGCCGGTGCCCCTCACTCCCGACCCGCAGCCCCCTGGTACCCCCCCAGCTCTGCCCCCCACACCCCCAGCTCTGCCGGTGCCCCTCACTCCCGACCCGCAGCCCCCTGGTACCCCCCCAGCTCTGCCCCCCACACCCCCAGCTCTGCCGGTGCCCCTCACTCCCGACCCGCAGCCCCCTGGTACCCCCCCAGCTCTGCCCCCCACGCCCCCAGCTCTGCCGGTGCCCCTCACTCCTGACCCGCAGCCCCCTGGTACCCCCCCAGCTCTGCCCCCCACACCCCCAGCTCTGCCGGTGCCCCTCACTCCCGACCCGCAGCCCCCTGGTTCCCCCCGAGCTCTGCCCGCGACCCCCCCTGCTCTGCCGGTTCCCCTCACTCCCGACCTGCAGCCCCCTGGTACCCCCCCAGCTCTGCCCCCCACAGCCCAGCTCTGCTGGTGCCCCTCACTCCCGACCCGCAGCCCCCTGGTACCCCCTCAGCTCTGCCCCCCAAACCACCAGCTCTGCCGGTGCCCCTCACTCCCGACCCACAGGCCCCTGGTACCCCCAGTGTTGCCATGGAGATGGCCGGTCATCCCCATGTTGTTGTCGTGGCGATGCTGCCAGGTGCCTTATGACCCACATGGAGTTCCATGACCTATGACCTCTCTGGCGTTGCCACGGTGGGGACCTGCGACCTCTTGAGTGTCGCCATGGTGTTAACCTGGCTACGATGAGCACCATACGGTTGCCATAGTGATGACCTCATGTAGCCCATGACCTCCTTGACCTCATGTGTCCTGTGACCCCACTTGGCCTTTGAACTCTTTGGCTGTGTGACCTCTGACCCCCTGGGCGTTGCCATGGCTCTGACCCCATGTGGCTGATCACCCCCTTGAGCTGACCTCCCATGACGTATGATCTCGTCGGCATTGCCATGGCGCTGACACCGTGTGTCCCATGATGCCTTGTGTTTCATCAGGGCGGGGACCTCCCCCACCTCCTGACCTCTCACATGGTGCCCACGATGATGTCATTGTGGCTGTGACCTCATGGGGGTCCGGCTCCTCCCACCTGTGACATCATGGCTCCCCTCCCCCATGCTTCAGCCACCAGCCCCCAGACCCCTCCCAGAGCCGGGGAGAGAACCCAGGAGTCCTGGCTCCCAGCCCCCCCTGCTCTATCCACCAGCCCCCACTCCCCTTCCAGAGCTGGGAGAGAACCCAGGAGTCCTGGCTCCCAGCCCCCCCTGCTCTAACCACTAGACCCCACTCCCCTCCCAGAGCCAGGGAGAGAACCCAGGAGTCCTGGCTCCCAGCCCCCCCCCGCTCTAACCACTAGACCTTCCATCCTGGGTCGCTGTTGTTGTGTCTGTTGTCAGTGTGGGTGTGTTTCTCTATTTGTTTACCTATTTATCCCTGTTTGTGTCTTTCTACCGGTTACTCTGTGTGTGTGTAGTTGGGTCGTAGCTGGGGCATGTGTGTGTGTGTGGCTGGCGGGTGTATATGTGTGTGTGTGTGGCTGGGTTGTAGCTGGGGGGTGTAGCTGGGGTGGTGGGTGTGTCTGTGTGTAGCTAGGGTGTTTGTGGGTGTGTAACTGGGTTTTGTGTGTGTGTAGCTGGGTGAGTGTAGTTGGCATGTAGATGGGGCATGTCTGTGTGTGTGTGTGTAACTGGAGGGGTATAGCTGGTGTGTGTGTAGCTGGGTTGTGTGTGTGTAGCTGGGTGGATGTAGTTGGCATGTAGATGGGGCATGTCTCAGTGTGTGACATCGAGGTCAACTGCAGAATCGCTAAGGCAAGTTCTGCATTTGGCAGACTGTTGACCAACGTGTGGGACCGCCGTGGAATAAGCCTTGCTACAAAGCTTAAAGTGTACCGAGCAGTAGTGCTAACTACTACGTGTGTGTGTGTGTGTGTGTGTAACTGGAGGGTGTAGCTGGTGTGTGTGTAGCTGGGTTGTGTGTGTGTAGCTGGGTGGATGTAGTTGGCATGTAGATGGGGCATGTCTCAGTGTGTGTGTGTGTGTGTGTGTGTAACTGGAGGGGTGTAGTTGGTGTGTGTGTAGCTGGGTTGTGTGTGTGTGTGTAGCTGGGTGGATGTAGTTGGCATGTAGATGGGGCATGTCTCAGTGTGTGTGTGTAACTGGAGGGTGTAGCCGGTGTGTGTGTAGCTGGGTTGTGTGTGTGTAGCTGGGTGGATGTAGTTGGCATGTAGATGGGGCATGTCTCAGTGTGTGTGTGTGTGTGTGTGTAACTGGAGGGGTGTAGTTGGTGTGTGTGTAGCTGGGTTGTGTGTGTGTAGCTGGGTGGATGTAGTTGGCATGTAGATGGGGCATGTCTCTGTGTGTGTGTGTAGCTGGGTTGTGTGTTTGCGTGTTTACACCTAGTCTCCTTGCATTGCCGTCTCTCTCTGACTCACTAACCGGCTGCCTATTTTTATACCCCTCGGCGATCATGTGGCCTGCCCCCCTTTGCAGCTGTCCCTGGCACCAGGCCCCTGCCACACCCATGTGTGTGTGTGTGTGTTGGTGCCAATGTGTATATATATAACGGCACAGATCACAACCCGACTGACTCTCCTCCGACCGCCCAGCCCAAGGACTGTCTGATCTTCCACCCCCTCGACGACCATGGGCAGAGTGCTCCTTCTGTGCCTGGCCGTGCTGAGCTTTGTCGGGATCGGTAAGCCCCAGCCCTGCCCCACACAACCCCCCCCCCCAACTCCCTCTCCCCCCCTAGGAAAATCTCCCGGGACCCGCCGTCTTTGCCAGGTTCCCTTCCGAGCCCTGGGGGGAAATTTTGCCACTCAACAAACCAAATTGGGGAGAGTGGGGCGGGAGTGGCTCTGAACAGTGCTGTTCGGAAATGGGGGGGCCCTCCCCCCCTTTGGGCCTGCGGTTCAACCCCCTAAGTGTCCCCCCGGCCACGGGGCTCAGAGGGGCTCGCGGGTTTTAGGGCTCACACCTCTGCTCTCTGGCGGCAAATTGGCGAAGATTCACCCCACCGCTGCCACCAATCTGGAGCTGGGAGCACCCCCCCACCCGACTTTCCTGCTAGCCCCCAAGTCTGCCCACTTCCCAGCCCCCCCTCGCTGGCAGATGGTCCCCCAAACTCATGGCTTTTCCTGAGGCCCCGGGATGTAGCCAGAACCCCCCCCACACACACACACACTTGCATTTTCTGTGGGAAACTGCACCCCCTATTTTCTATTGCCCCCCAGGTCGTGCCCCACCCAACAGACTCACCCGCAACCCTGATTAAACCTGCCTTTAAAAACTGTCCCACCCACCTGGATGTTGCACTCCCAGGATGGGGAGTTTAGTAGGATTTGGGTGTGGGGGCAGGCTGGGAGCCAGGACTCCTGGGTTCTCTCCATGCTCTGGGAGGGGAGTGGGATCTAGTGGTTAGAGCAGGGGGAGCTGGGAGTCAGGACTCCTGGGTTCTCTCCATGCTCTGGGAGGGGAGTGGAGGCTGGTGGCTTAGAGTAGGGAGGGGCTGGGATCCAGGACTCCTGGGTTCTCTCCCAGCTCTGGGAGGGGAGTGGGGGCTAGTGGTTAGAGCAGAGGGAGCTGGGATCCAGGACTCCTGGGTCCTCTCCCAGCTCTGGGAGGGGAGTGGAGGGTGGTGGCTTAGAGCAGAGGGAGCTGGGATCTAGGACTCCTGGGTTCTCTCCATGGCTCTGGGAGGGGAGTGGGGTCTAGTGGTTAGATCATGGGGGGGGGGGGCGGGGAGCCTGGACCCCTGAGTTCTCTCCCTGGCTCTAGCAGTGGGGTGGGGTGTAGTGGTTAAACCAGGGAGGGGAGGGGAGGGGGCTGGAAGCCTGGACTCCTGGGTTCTTTTCCAGCAGACGACTCCCTTTCTTCATCCTACAGTTTGGAAATGGGTCTGGGGGGGGGCTGTTTTCCTGCTTCCTCGCCAGTCCGGGGGGCACACGAAGCTCTGCTCTGCGGATCAACGCCAGCCCCAGCCCGGCTCCCCCCCCCCCATTTCCCGGCCAAGGGGGCAGCTGGGAGGTGTCTCGCCCTCGGCCCGGCTCAGGCAGGGCGCTGGCCGGAGCCGGGGGGACCCAGTGGGCAAGGGAATTGCTGGGCAGCGGCCACACGCCCGCCTGACACACGGGGAAGGCATTTGGATTTGGTTTGGCCTTGAGTCCAATTTTCCAGGCTGGGTTGTTTTTTCCCGTGGTTTGAAATCTCGTTTGCCAAAACCCGCCTAGCTTTTCACGGGTGTGTTTTGTGTGCTGTTGTCCTTGTGCGTCCACCCAGCTTTGTGGCGTGTGTGCCGCCCCGGTTCTTTGCGGCGCGTCCCCATGGGGTTTGTGTGTGTGTCGCCCTGTTTGGCGTGCCCGTGTTTGTGGGCCCTTGTGTTTTGTGTGTGCTGGTGGGGTTTTGCGGGCCCACGTTTGTGTTATGTGGGTGTGGCCTTCTCGGCGTGTTTTTGCAGGTACCTTTGTGGTTGGTTTACAGCTGTGGATTTTGTGTGTTTGTGTCATGTTTCGGATGTCTGTTGTGTGTACCTGTGCCGCTTCCAATGTTTTGTGTGTGTGTGTGTGTGTGTCACTTTGTAAGGCTAGTCCAGTGTTTGTGTGGTGTGCAGCATTGCGCTTGGGTGTTGTCTGTGTCTATACAACGGTGGTGTTGTGCGTCTCAGTGCTTTTGTGTAACCCCTGTGTGCTGGGTGAAAGTCACTGGAGCACCAAGCTCAGGATGCGTGTGAATTCCAGATTCGAGCTGTTTTTAAAGGGGCAGAACTAAATATCCATCCCACTTCTGCCACCAATGCTAGTGAATCTGATCATTGCGCCCTCCCCAAAAGCCCAAAAAGGAGAGAGACTTGGTCTCACCCGTCCTCTCTCTGTTCCCAGGAGCGGCCCTGCAGTGCCTGAAATGCGACTTCACCATATTTGGCATCCCCTGCCACACCACCACCGTCACTTGCCAGGACAACCAGCTCTGCGCCACCATCCGGGGCCGCGCAGGTAACACCCCTCCCTCCTCGTCCTCTCTCCTCTTCCGTTTCTCTCGTGTCCCCTCGTTCTCCGGCCCTCTGCATTTCTCTCTGTCTCATTCCCTCATTTTCTCTCCCTCTCCATTTGTCGGTCTCTCATTCCCTCTCTCTCGCTCTCTGCCCCCAGCCGGCCACAAGCTGATCATGAAGAAGAACTGCGTTGACAAGGGGAAATGCCACACCAACGACACCTCGACCTTCGCCGGCATCACCTACAGCACCTCCTACGAGTGCTGCAATGGCGAATTCTGCAACTCGGCCGCGGGCGCCGGGGCCCAGCTCTCCCTGGCCGCAGGCCTGGCCGTGCTGGGGGCCTGGCTCGCCCGGGGCCTCTAATCCCTGCTCCGCAAGCCGGGAGGCAAGAGGAAATCATTTCTGTTGGGGGGGGCAAAAAAAATCCAGCCTGACCTTGCCTTTAAATAGCCCCGCCCCTTTTCTTCTTAAAGGGGCGCTTGTTAGCCAGAGGTGAGACCCGATCTTTGGCCTTTTCTTGGTCGTCTTCGATCATTATAACCCGGGGACGAGGGGGCAAGACCCTCGGGGTCTGTCCGGAGAAGGAAAATGGATCCCCCTTTCTTTCGTGGTGGCCCCCCGAACGTTTTCACTCTTTGGTTCTGTTTCTTCTTGCCAAGTCTCACTCTCGGTCTGATAAGCTACCGATTGCTGCAGCCTCCAGCCCCCAAACCCGCCCCAGCCGGCACGCTGCCAGTTTTGTATAAACCCCCCCCCCCAAAAAAAACAGGCGAGCAGCTGATTTCCCCACCTGTCCCCGCTGGCTCCCGATGACACGGGACTGTCAATGAGGGAGCTGCGGCCTGCGGACAAATGCACCTTTAAGAACCGGGCGCTGCGGCACCGTCCCCTGCCTCGAGCCCCCTCGCCGCAGCTGCCAGTGCCCCATTGGTGGCAGCAGTGGGATCCACAGGGGCTGCAGCTGAGGTCAGACGCTCTGGCTCCAGCTGTCCAGGCCTCTGCATTCCTCCCTCTGCCTCCCCCCCGCCCCAAACATCTGGCCCCAATTGTTGCCATTGGCTGCATCTCTCATGCTCACTGGCACTACAGACATCTGGCGCCAGATGTTCACTGCCTTCCGCGCCAGCCCCGCCCACACCTGGCCCCACGGCTGCAGGGCTGGTGTCGGGGCAATGGGGGGGGCTCTGCTCTTCGTCCTGATGCCCACAGAGCTTGGGCAGGGGCTGGGGGGGGCGGGAGTGTTGTATTGACCCCACACACTGGCACAGCAGCTTGGTGCTGCCCCCTGCTGGCGCGCGCAGGATCAGCGCTGCGGCTTTCTCTGCTCATGTCCTGAAACGCATCCAGAATAAATCCTGTCTCGCTCTGAGCGCTGGCGGCTGTGACTTTCCTCCCGACTGCAGCCCCCTGGTACCCCGGTCCTGTCCCCCCCAAGCCCTGCCGGTGCCCCTCACTCCCGACCCGCAGCCCCTGCCAGCCCAGCCCTGCCCCCCCAGCTCTGCTGGTGCCCCTCACTCCCGACCCACAGCCCCTGCTAGCCCAGCCCTGCCCCCCCCAGCTCTGCCGGTGCCCCTCACTCCCGACCCGCAGCCCCTGCCTGCCCAGCCCTGCCCCCCCCAGCTCTGCCGGTGCCCCTCACTCCTGACCCGCAGCCCCTGCCAGCCCAGCCCTGCCCCCCCAGCTCTGCCGGTTCCCCTCACTCCCGCCCTGCCCCCCACAGCTCTGCCAGTGCCCCTCACTCCCGACCCGCAGCCCCTGCCAGCCCAGCCCTGCCCCCCCCAGCTCTGCCGGTGCCCCTCACTCCCAACCTGCAGCCCCCTGCTACCCCAATCCTGTCCCCCCCCAGCCCTGCCCTTGCCCCTCACTCCTGACCTGCAGCCCCTGCCAGCCCAGCCCTGCCCCCGCCCCGAGCCCTGCCGGTGCCCCTCACTCCCGACCCGCAGCCCCCTGCTACCCCGGTCCTGTCCCCCGCCAGCTCTGCCGGTGCCCCTCACTCCCGACTCGCAGCCCCTGTTAGCCTGGCCTTGCCCCCCCAGCTCTGCCGGTGCCCCTCACTCCCGACCCGCAGCCCCTGCCAGCCCAGCCCTGGGCTCCCCCCAGCTCTCTGAAATCCCCTGTGGGTCGGAGCTGGGACACACAAGGCCTGTGGCTGGGGCCGTGACTCAGAGCTCGGTTGTTGTGTTGTTCGCACTGGGCGTGTGTCAGGGGAACAGAAATTCCCCGTGCTGCACACGGGGTTAGCGCCCGGAGCCGGGCGTGAGCAGACAGGCTGGGAGCTCGGCGGCAGGTGGGGCTGGGTGGTGGGGCTGAGATTGTGGAGCCAGGCGCGGAGACGCTGTGTGCCTGTGTACCAGGGAATCTGTGCTGGGTGTGCTGTGAAATTGTGCACCAGGACACAGTGAGGTTGTGTTGTGTGTGGTGTGTATCTGTTCTCCTGAAGCGCATCCAGAATAAATCCCGTCTTGGCGCCGATCGCCAGTGGTTGTGACTTTGTTCCTGATCCGCAGCCCCCTAGGGGCGTGTGGGGGGCAGGGCGCAGTGTAGTTGTGGGGGGGGGGTGCACAGGGTGTGTGTGCGGAGCAGGGCACAGTGCAGTTGTGTTCTGTTGCTGTGTCTGTCACAGGTGCGGGGGGGGGTTGTGTGGGTGTGATTGGGTCTAGCGGTGTAAGTGTGTGTGTAATTGTGTTGTATGTAGCTGGGTAGTTACGGTGGGGGGGGTGTTATTGTGTAAATGTGCGTTTCTGTGTGTGTGTGTGTGTGATCTGTGTGTGTGTGTCTGTGATTCTGTGTGTGTGTGTGTGTGTCTGTGTGTGTGTGTGATTCTCTGCGTGTGTGTCTGTGTGTGTGTGTGTGTCTGTGTGTGATTCTCTGCGTGTGTGTCTGTGTCTGTGTGTGTGTGTGTGTGATTCTCTGTGTGCGTGTGACTATGTTGAGCGAAGAGCGACAGGGAATCACCGAACTGGGGGACTGGGCCACCAACCGGCAGGTGAAATTCAACGTTGAGAACCGCGACGTGACGCCCGGGGAAACACACTCCCAGCTGCACACAGACCATGGCGGGGGCTGAACGCGGCTCCCGCTCCAGGCCGATCCCGGCGTCGCCGGGCCGGGTTCTCCGAGCTCAGCCGCCCCGTGCGCAGCGGGGGCAGGAAAGCGACCGGCGCGGTGCGGAGCACCAGGAAAGGGAGCGAGAATAGGACGGCAAATCTCATGGTGCCCCTAGATAAATCCCGGGGCCGCCCCCGCCTGGAGGCCTGGGTGCCACGTGGTCGCCCCGTCACCACGACGATCCATTGGGATTGGAAAAGGGTCAGACCTGCCGGGGGGTCTGGGCCGGCTGCCGTGCGGGGAGCGAGGACTAAAACTCTTCAGCTGGGCAGAGACACGACTGGGGGGAGGCTGGAGTCTGTACAATCCCGCCGGGTGTGGAGACGGGGAATCCGGAAGGGATGTTTACCCCTCAGAACACAGGAACCAGGGGCCACCCAGTGAAAGGACCAGGCGGCAGGTTTCACACAAACACAAGGCAGTATTTGTCCACCCAACGCACTGTTAACCTGGGGGACTCCTCGCCAGAGGGGGCTGTGAAGGCCACGACTAGAACGGGGTTCAGAGGGGAGCTGGAGAGATTCCTGGAGGACGGGTCCATCGGTGGCTAGTAGCCAGGCCGGGCAGGGATGGTGGCCCCGGCCTCTGTTTGCCAGGAGCTGGGAATGGGCGACGGGGGGGTCATTGGACACCTGGCACCTGTGGGGCACCTGGCACTGGCCACTGTCGGACACGGGGCTGGATGGACCTTTGGTCTGACGCAGTCTGGCCGCTCTTATGTTCTTATGTTCTCTGTGGGTGTGTTTGTGTGGTGTGTGATTGTGTTATTGTGGGAGATTCCCTGTGGGTGTGATTGTGTTATGGGTTTTGTGTGTGTGTGTGTCTGGTTTTCTGTGTGTACAACTGTGTTATTGTGTCTGTGTCTGTTCCTGTGGGGGAGGGAGGGTCTGTGGGGATTATGTTATTGTGTGCATGTGTGTGGTTGTTACTGTGTCTGGTTTTCTCTGTGTGTGTGTGTATGAGATTGTGAGACTGTGCGTGCAGTTGTGCTTGGGTGGGTGGGCGGGTGTGGTTTTGGTAGGGCGTGGGCGTGTGTGTGGTTGTGTGTGTGCATTTGTGATCGCGTCGGGTTGTGTTTGTGCGGCTGTGGTTGGCTGTGTGTGGTTGTGTGTTCTCTCTCTCAGCCCCACACTCCCGTCACAAACTCTGCTCTGTTCTCCTTTATTCTCTGCTCCAAACCCCCCCCCCCCGGCAACCGCCCCGTCCCCATCTGTCACCCCAGCCCCCCTGGGGGTGGGGAAGGCGGGGGGCCGGACGCCTGGGTTCCTCTTCCCCTTGGAAAGCCCCTGGTGGCGCGGGGAGCCTCCGACCCCGCCCTGCGGGGGGCGCTGGGTGTTGACACGCGGCTTGGCCCCGCCCAGACCCCGGCACAGGCCTCGAGGGGCGGCGGTCGCTCCACAGGGGCCGACGGGGCTATCACAGCTGGGCAGGATCGGCGCCCCCTGCTGGGGTGACAGGAGCCCACAGTCACCCCGGAAACGGGGCTGGCTCAGGGGGGTGGGGAACGGGGCAGGGGTCTGTCCCCACTAGGGGGCACCAGCTCCCATCCGGCCCCAGGGCAGGGACTGGCTGGCTCAGGGGGGTGGGGAACGGGGCAGGGGCCTGTCCCCACTAGGGGGCACCAGCTCCCATCCGGCCCCAGGGCAGGGACTGGCTGGCTCAGGGGGGTGGGGAATGGGGCAGGGGCCTGTCCCCACTAGGGGGCACCAGCTCCCATCCGGCCCCAGGGCAGGGACTGGCTGGCTCAGGGGGGCGGGGAATGGGGTGGGGGCCTGTCCCCCCCAGGGGGCGCCGGCTCCCCCCGGCCCCAGGGCAGGGACTGGCTGGCTCAGGGGGGCGGGGAATGGGGCAGGGGCCTGTCCCCCCCAGGGAGTGCCGGCTCCCCCCAGCCCCAGGGCGGGGACTGGCTGGCTCAGGGGGGCGGGGAACGGGGCAGGGGTCTGTCCCCTCTAGGGGGCGCCGGCTCCCCCCGGCCCCAGGGCAGGGACTGGCTGGCTCAGGGGGGCGGGGAATGGGGCGGGGGCCTGTCCCCCCCAGGGGGCGCCGGCTCCCACCTGCGTATCCCAGCCCCACGTTCTCATAAAGCTGCGCCAGGGATTTGGGTCCGGGAGGATCTGGAACAGGAGACAGGAGAGAAACCGCATGAGAACTGATGGCAGCTCCTGGGGTGGGGGGAGAGAAATCCCTCCCCCCCCCCCGCCCAGGCCCTTGAGTGAAGGCGGACACAGCCCTGCTCCCCCCCCCCACAGTGGGGCAGGGCAAACGCTGGCTGCTGCCCCTCGCCCCAGCGGGCCCCACAGATCCGCAGTGGGGCACCTACCTGGCTGGGTGTGCGCGGGAGGGTCGCCCAGGTGTGACCTGCAGAGAGGGAATTGGGGGACAAGTGAGCAGGGGGCCTCCCTTCTGAGCCGCAGGGATGGGACCCAGGAGTCCTGGTGCCCACCCCCGCCCCGCTCTAACCACTAGCCTCCCCTCCCAGAGCCGGGCAGAGACCCCAGGAGTCCTGGCTCCCAGCCCCCCTGCTCTCACCCACCAGCCCCCACTCCCCTCCCCCCGCCAGTACTTGCCTCTGGGCCGGCCGCTCTCGCCGCCACAGCGCCGCCCCCAAGGCGAGGAGGAGCAGGAACTCCAGCGCCGCGCACACGGCCAGCGGGATCCAGGCGGAGCTACAGGCGGGTCCCCCCACGTTGGGGGCGGGCGGGTCCTTCACTGCTCCCAGCGCCCGGGGAAAACACAAGGGGTGAGTGAGGAACAGAACCCAGGAGTCCAGGCTCCCAGCCCCCCCTGCTCTAACCACTAAACCCCACTCCCCTACCAGAGCTGGGGAGAGAACCCAGGAGTCCTGGCTCCCAGCCCCCCCTGCTCCAACCACTAAACCCCACTCCCCTACCAGAGCTGGGGAGAGACCCCAGGAGTCCTGGCTCCCAGCCCCCCCTGCTCCAACCACTAAACCCCACTCCCCTACCAGAGCTGGGGAGAGAACCCAGGAGTCCTGGCTCCCAGCCCCCCCTGCTCTAACCACTAAACCCCCCTCCCCTCCCAGAGCTGGGGAGAGACCCCAGGAGTCCTGGCTCCCAGCCCCCCCTGCTCTAACCACTAAACCCCACTCCCCTCCCAGAGCTGGGGAGAGAACCCAGGAGTCCTGGCTCCCAGCCCCCCCTGCTCTAACCACTAAACCCCCCTCCCCTCCCAGAGCTGGGGAGAGACCCCAGGAGTCCTGGCTCCCAGCCCCCCCTGCTCTAACCACTAAACCCCACTCCCCTCCCAGAGCTGGGGAGAGACCCCAGGAGTCCTGGCTCCCAGCCCCCCCTGCTCTAACCACTAAACCCCACTCCCCTCCCAGAGCTGGGGAGAGAACCCAGGAGTCCTGGCTCCCAGCCCCCCCTGCTCTAACCACTAAACCCCCCTCCCCTCCCAGAGCTGGGGAGAGACCCCAGGAGTCCTGGCTCCCAGCCCCCCCTGCTCTAACCACTAAACCCCCCGCCCCTCCCAGAGCTGGGGAGAGAACCCAGGAGTCCTGGCTCCCAGCCCCCCCTGCTCTAACCACTAAACCCCCCTCCCCTCCCAGAGCTGGGGAGAGACCCCAGGAGACCTGGCTCCCAGCCCCCCCTGCTCTAACCACTAAACCCCACTCCCCTCCCAGAGCTGGGGAGAGAACCCAGGAGTCCTGGCTCCCAGCCCCCTCCCCCCCCCGCTCTAACCACTAGACCCCCCTCTCCCCCAGTCCCTGCCCAGAGAACCCCGGCGTCCTGGCCCCGTCCCTACCAGGGAGGTCGAAGGTGACCTGCAAGCTGTTCAGCTCACACCTGACCCGTCTTTTCTTCTTCCTGGCCCCCGGGTCGCTCCTGTTCCAGCAGGCCTGGAGCAGCGCCGCCCGCGAGCTCGACAAGACGAGCTGCCAGCCCTGCCCGCCGGTGTCCTGCGCCCGCTGCCCGCCGGTGCTCTGCACCCGCTGCCCGCCGACCCACCATGTCACCTCCGGCTCCGTCAGCGTCTGCCGGTCCCAGATCGCGCAGGAGAACTGGTGGCAGGTCATGTTGGTCTGGCCGGTCGTCAGCACCGTCTGGGTCCCTGCAGGGGACAGTTTGGCAATGGGGCACCGGGCCTGGCCCCATGGCAGGCAGGGAGCGGCTGGCTCAGGGGGCCAGGGAATGGGGCACAGGGCCTGGCCCCTCTTGGGGGCGCCAGCTCCCACCCAGCCCCAGGGCAGGGACTGGCTGGTTCAGGGGGGTGGGGAATGGGGCAGGGGCCTGTCCCCTCTGGGGGGCACCGGCTCCCCCTGGCCCCAGGGCAGGGACTGGCTAGCTCAGGGGGGCAGGGAATGGGGCAGGGGCCTGTCCCCTCTAGGGGGCGCCGGCTCCCCCCAGCCCCAGGGCAGGGACTGGCTGGCTCAGGGGGGCAGGAAATGGGGCAGGGACCTGTCCCCTCTCGGAGGTGCCGGCTCCCCCCGGCCCCAGGGCGGGGACTGTCTGGCTTAGGGGGGTGGGGAATGGGGCAGGGGCCTGTCCCCTCTCGGGGGCGCCGGCTCCCCCCGGCCCCAGGGCGGGGACTGTCTGGCTTAGGGGGGTGGGGAATGGGGCAGGGGCCTGTCCCCTCTCGGGGGCGCCGGCTCCCCCCGGCCCCAGGGCAGGGACTGGCTGGCTCAGGGTGGCAGGGAATGGGGCAGGGGCCTGTCCCCTCTAGGGGTCGCCGGACGCGACCCACCTGTGACAACATACAGGTGGTAGGTGTGGCCGTTGGCTCCCGGCGCCGAACACCAGTAGGTCCCCGTGTCCCCGTCCTCAGCCCCCCGCAGGTACAGGGAGTGGTTGGGGAACACGGAGAGCCGCTCCCTGGCCACTGCCTCCTTCTTCGGGGCCTGACCCGCCGCGACCCGGAATAACAGCACCGACGAGGACACAGGATCACCGATATTGTAGGACCACGTCACCTCTTCCCTGCCCGAGGGACGCTCGCCCAGGCCGCAAGGGAACAGCCGGTCCTGCCCCTTCTGGATGTAGACATCTGCGGGAGAGGGGGAGTCACAGGGGTTAGATTTCCTGTCACTGAGATGCAGCCGCCTCTGGGGTGGGGCGGCTGTTTACACAGGGACCCCTCACCGGGCGCTGAGATGCAGCCACCTCTGGGGTGGGGCGGCTGTTTACACAGGGACCCCTCACCGGGCGCTGAGATGCAGCCGCCTCTGGGGTGGGGCGGCTGTTTACACAGGGCCCCCTCACCGGGCGCTGAGATGCAGCCGCCTCTGGGGTGGGGCGGCTGTTTACACAGGGCCCCCTCACCGGGCGCTGAGATGCAGCCGCCTCTGGGGTGGAGCGGCTGTTTACACAGGGACCCCTCACCGGGCACTGAGATGCAGCCGCCTCTGGGGTGGACAATAAAAAGCAGTTTTTTACCTTCCTCTCTGGTGAGTCGCAGCTGGAGAAGGAGTAAGATCCAGACGGGGGTCATGATGCCCCGAACACCAGGGTCCTTCAGTGGGGCACCACCTTGGGGCTCTATCTCCAAGACCCAAGGAGGAAGCGACCGAAATAGAGCCGGACGTAGCTGTCTCCGGAGTGACTTGGGGGTTTGGTGGCCGGCTTATCAGGGACGCACAGCAGCAGCAGCAGAGGAGTGGGAAGGGGGCGTGAGAGAGAGGGAAAGGGGACTGCTGTGATCCACCCCAGAGGTGGCTGCATCTCAGCGCCGGGGGAGGGAATCCCTGTATAAACAGCTGCCCCACCCCAGAGACAGTCGCACGTCAGCACGGCAAAATGTCCACCGTGAACCCTCTTTGGCGCTAGAAAAATTGGTGCCACCAATATGGCTGCCATGTTCCGGAGATTTCCGCCTGGCGACACCAAAATCCTGAACCCGAAGCTATTGAGTGGGCATGAGCCCAACAGAGCAACACCAACATGGCCGCCAGATCTCAGTGACGCCAACCTGGCCTAGCTCCAATATGGCGACACCAACATGGCCGCCCACATCCCCAAAGAGACGCTGAGTTAGCAGGAGACCCGTAATGGCCGACGACACATCCCAGAGAAACTAACTTGGCGTAACCCCAAGATGGTGATACCAAGATGGTGACACCTCCCAGAGACGCCATCTTGGCCTAGCTCCAACATGGCGATACCAACATGGCCGCCGCGTCCCCCAACTCAGAGCTGCCAAGTTGGCACGAGACCAATACAGCCGCTCAGAAATGGCGGCTGTGTCCCCACCCCCGCGGCCAGTTGACGCCACCTCCAAAACGGCTGCCAGGCCCCCACCCAGTTGGCGTGACCCCCGCCACCCATCCCCCTATGCTGGCACCAAAATGGCTGCCCCGTTGGCATTACTCCCAACATGGCCGCCACGTCCCCACCCTGGAGGTGCCAGGCTGGTGCAACCCGGGCCGTAGTCATGGCAACACCCCCTTTCGTACCCTACCACAGGACTAAATTTGAGGGGGGAAGATGGGGGGAAATGGACGCCTGGCCCTTTAAGAGCGGGGGGGGCACGAGAAAACGGCCGCTTGGCCCTTTAAGAACCGTCTCCCAGAGGGAAGCGTTCTGAAATCCTCTGGTTAAATCTGTCCGCCCCGGGCTCCTGTAGAGAACCCGGAAGTGGAGTTTCTTTACCCCCGCCCCCCGGCTTTGGTCCGGGCCAAGATGGCGAAGCTGCTGAGCTGTGTGCTGGGGCCGCGGCTCTACCGGGTCTATCGGGACCGGGAGCCGGCCAGGCCCTCCCGAGATGGGGACGAGGCAGCCGAGGGGGCCCAGGATGGTTCTTGGGTGAGTCCGCCTCCTCCCCCCGCGGGAGACAATGGTATCGCCCGGGCTCCCGTTATCTCTATGGGGGCTTGGGCAAGACCATGGCGGGGAAAGGGGGCAGCTCCCCATTGTCCATCATGGAATGTTCTGACCCCCAGGATCTTGATATTCCTTGGGCGATACCATAATGGAACACGAGGGGGGGTTGGTCTTCTGGGCTGCTCCCCGTTATCCAGCATGGTATCCCCAGGGGATTGATACTCCTCCCTTGGGAGAGACCATTGTAGCACATGGAGGGGGGTGAGCTGAACCCTTTCCTTTCTCCAATATGGTATTGATGGGCACCCCCTTTGGGGGAGACCATTGTAGGAAATTTGGGGGGGTCACAAGGAATTGGACCTTCGTCCCCATTATCCAACGGTATCGTCCCAACCCCGTAGCTATTGATACTCCCTTGGAGAAACCATTGTAGGACATGGGGGGGGGGGGTGCCACTCTCTCGCAGCTGATATGGTAGCTGCTAGCCTTTGAGGTAATGATGTTCTCACCCACTCGAGAGAGACCACTCACTAGAAAGCTGGTGGGGGACATGGCCTCTCCTAGGCTCTAGTGTATTGATATCCCAACGGGTCAGTCCACTGTGTATGGTACTTGAAGAAATCCAGTTCCCCCCATTATCCAGCATGGTATCTTCCAGGCCTGAGGGTGTTACTATCCACCTGGGACAGACTATTATAGGAAATGGGGGGAGGAGCGTATCAATGGGGCATCTTACCCCTTTCCACTATCTGATATCTCCCAACCCCCCCCCAACCATAAATATCCCCCTTACCTTGGCTCCCATTCTCACCCTGTTGCCATGACACCATCCCCCAGCAGTTGGCGTGACTCCTGTGTGTGGCCTTGCTCAAAATGGCCACCATGATGCCATCCCCAGAGGCGCCAGGTTGTCATGACTCCTGTGTGTGGCCTTGCTCAAAATGGCCACCATGATGCCATCCCCAGAGGCGCCAGGTTGTCATGACTCCTGTGTGTGGCATTGCCAAAATGGCCACTATGATGCCATCCCCCAGAGGCGCCAGGTTGTCATGACTCCTGTGTGTGGCCTTGCTCAAAATGGCCGCCATGATGCCATCCCCAGAGGCGCCAGGTTGGCATGACTTCTGTGTGTGTGGCCTTGCCAAAATGGCCACCATGACACCATCCCCAGTGGCACCAGGTTGTCATGACTCCTGTGTGTGGTATTGCCAAAATGGCCACCATGATGCCATCCCCAGAGGCGCCAGGTTGGCGTGACTCCTGTGTGTGGTATTGCCAAAATGGCCACCATGATGCCATCCCCAGAGGCGCCGTTTTGGCATGACTCCTGTGTGATCTAAACAATATGGCCCCATCCCTCAGGTTCCAAGTTGGCCTGACTGCAAAACGGCATCACCAAAGTGGCTGCTCTGTGTCTGTTGGTGGCATTAGGCATGGCCGTAGGTAACTCAGGAGGGTGGAAAACCACAGTGTTAATGAAACCTTCCTGTACCAGGCCTGAATGAACCAAAGTTATTCTATGATTGCCCAAAGCGCTTCCATGTTTGAACTCTAATCGACCTAACAGGCCAGCTGCAGAGAATGGAATGTGTAGCAGCTGGGTATCAGTGCAACCCTGGTACCAGGAGGTAATAATGAGGCCTGCTGGCTCCTGGCTAAGGGGGGGAAGATAACAAATCAAAGAAAGTAAGACAAGATAACGGGTCAGAGAAGAGTTACTAACGAGCTAGACTGGCTGTTGCCAAGTATGACTTAACCTGCTTAATGTAATTGCCACTGCATAATGTATCTGCTACATGGGAATGTGAGGTGGGGGGGAAGGGGCGCAGTGGGGGGGGGTGATAGAGACAGCTTAGCTGAAGTTAGGTATAAAAAGAGAAAAGCTGCTTGTAGCTGGGTGCTTGATTTGAGACGTGTCTGTCTCCGAGCATCCCGCTTTGAGATCTCAAATAAACTTTGTCTGCTTCTCCACCTTGGTGTGTTCATTGGCGCGAAGCACAGCGGGCAACGAACCCCTGTTGCTGTCCTCGGGCCTCTGTGCCGGCAACATGTCCACTGCAGAGGCACAAGTTTGGCCCGGTTCCAGCGTGGCGTCACCAAAACGGCTGACGCACCCCCACCCCCGCAGTGCCAGGTTGGCGTTACTCCAAAATGGCGGCTGCTGCTTCCCCCTCCCTGAGCCGCCATGTTGGTGTGTCTCCAGTATGGCCACCGCCTTGTCACTCAGGTGGCATTGGGTTGGCATGACCCCCCCCATGTGATCTCACCAAAATGGCCACCATGTCCTTCGATGGGTGGTCCAGGTTGGCGTGGTGTTGCCGCCTCTCTCGCCCCCGTGGGCCCCACATGGACTGATTCCAGCCCTATGGTACATGCCCCCTCTCCGAACCCATAACACCCTGTTGGCTCCTTGGTGGTAGGATGAGGATCTGTCTGGGTTTTCCCCCATCTAATTTGGAGGCTTAACTCCCAGAGTTTCCCACACCCTCCTGGTCACCCGAACCCCCAGAGGCTCAAAGGGGCCCCAGGGGGCTCGAAATGACGTGGGGTTTCTCCCACCAGGAGTCGTACTACCAGCCGCGGACACTGGAGAAACATGCTGACAGTATCCTGGCCTTGGTGAGTCCCCCTGCGCCTTCGGGGCTGGGTCATTCAGTGGAACCCAGGCATCCTGGCTTCCAGCCCCTGCTGTAACCACTAGACTCCACTCCCTGCACCGCATTTCCTGGTTCCTCTCACCCCTCCATAAACTGCCCCAGAGGGAAGCAATGACTCACTCTGCAGCGAAAACATGTTTGTTGCTAATCCCGTCCCACGGGCCCTGGCTGGGTTAGATACTCCGGCTCTGCAGCAGCCTGCAATCCCTGCCCTGCGGTGAACCCCACTCCCTGCCACAGCTGAGAGAGAACCCAGGAGTCCTGGCTCCCAGCCCCCCCTGCTCTAACCACTATACCCCACCTGGAGCTGGGGAGAGAACCCAGGAGTCCTGGCTCCCAGCCCCCCCTGCTCTAACCACTATACCCCACCTGGAGCTGGGGAGAGAACCCAGGAGTCCTGGCTCCCAGCCCCCCCGCTCTAACCACTGCACCCCACACCCCTGCTGGAGCTGGGGATAGAACCCAGGCATCTTGGGGGTAGGTTTTGTTGGCTGTATCATCCTACTGACCCTCTCCTGTTCCTTGCAGGCGTCGGTGCTCTGGTCTATTTCCTATTACACTTCCCCCCTGGCTATGTTCTACTTGTACCGAAAAGGTAGGGGGCGTTGCGCTGCCGGGAGCGGGGCTGGGGGGGTCAGCCAGAGGTGCTCTCCCTGGCGGTCAGGGCTGGCCCCAGGGCAGTGCTAGGGGGCGCTGTGCTGCCGGGAGCTGGGCTGGGGGTTTCAGCCGGGGGCGCCCTCCTCTGGCCCTTGCTCAATTTCCAATTCTGTCTGCCTTAAACATCCCACCCAGCAGTTATCTTTATAGCTGCGATTTCCCGTTCACTTCCTGTCCCAAAATGCAGTGGTGTCATTGGGCTACTGCCAGACCCTGCCCCACAGCTGGCTGCATCTCATGCTAAGTGAGCCATCTCAGTGCAGTGTTACATGCGGCTGTTCCCCAGTTGCTTCACCCCAGAGGTTGCTGCATCACTCCAGGCTGACCCTCCCTGGGGGCGCAGCTTGGGTGCCTGCTGAACCCTGGATAAAGGGACACCTGCCTCTCAACCCCCCGCAGGATACCTGACCATGTCGAAGGTGGTTCCTTTCTCGCACTACGCTGGGACCATGCTGCTCCTTTTGGCCGGGGTCGCCTGCCTGAGAGGTGAGGAATGGGGGCTGGTGGTTAGACTGGGGGGGGCTGGGAGCCAGGACTCCTGGGTTCTCTCCCTGGCTCTGGGAGGGGAGTGGGGGCTAGTGGTTAGAGCGGGAGAGGAGGGGCTGGGAGCCAGGACTCCTGGGTTCTTTCCCTGGATATACCAGATGTCTCTAACTTGGTGTCTTTGTTGCAGGCATCGGGCGCTGGACCAACCCCCAGTACATCCAGTTCATCACCATCCTGGAAGATAGCCACCGCATCGGCACCCCGGAAATCAAGGTGAAGGGGGTGGGGGGGACCCTGACCTCTCCCCTCGCCCCCCTCCCGCTATGCTTGGGGGGAAACAACACAGCCCTCCTTCGAGGGGGTTGTCTCCCATGATCCTCTGCAGCTGCGTCCCACCCAGCTCCCAGGACACCCTGCAGTCCGCTCCTGCCAACCCGTCACCCATGATGCTTTTCTGCCTCTGCTTCCCCCTGTGGTCTCCCAGGATGCTCAGGGGACAGCCCTGCCTGTATCTCCCAGGATGCCTTGCTGCCCACTCCCCCGGTGCCATTTCCCATCTCCCATGGTGCCTGTGGCTTCCCTCGGTGCCAGCCCGTTTCCCAGGATGCTGGCGGCCCGGCCCCTCCGCATTGTACCTCCCAGGGTGCTCGGTTCCCCACATGGCCTCCCCTCCCTCTCCATGCTGGGGTTGAGCTCACCTGCCAGAGCAGCCCCTGGCCAGCAGGGGGTGCCGACATGCTGCTCACTCTGCCGTGGGGGGTAGCTCAGCGCACCCCTCCATCGCTCTCTAGATCCGTCTCACCCTCCTTCCCCTCTCTCTCTCCTTGCTGCAGAAGAAACTCACCAGCTATAACTTCGACTTCAGGAGCTGGCCCGTGGACTTCCGCTGGGACGAGGTCACTAGCCGGTGGGTGTGGGGAAAGAACCCAGGAGTCCTGGCTCCCCCTCCCCCCCCCCGGCTCTAACCACTAGACCCCACTCCCCTCCCGGAGCCGGGGGGAGAACCCAGGCGTCCTGGCTCCCAGCCCCCGCTGTAAGCCCCTTGTTTGCTGCCCCACAGGTCGGACTCCCGGGGCATCTCGCTGCTGCGGCCGGAGCCCAAACACCGGAGCGCGGCCAACGGCTTCCTCCACGCCATCAAGAAGCTGCCCTGCCAGATCGCCAGGTAGGCTCCGCCCCTGGCACCTGGGGGAGGAGCTTCGCCGGATCCTGGGTTCCCATTGGCTGGAGGGAGGACTGCAGACTGCTTGGAGGGGTTCCTGGAAGCCGGGGAGACCCAAGGCATTATGGGAGTCACAGCATCAGCACCAGGGCATCATGGGAGATGCGGGGAAGGGCAGAGAGGACTCCTTGGTGCTGATTGGCCAGATGGTGTGGGGGAGGAACTGGAACATTGGGAGTGTCTCCTGGATGCTGGTTGGTCAGCCAGTGGAGGGGGAGGTGGCTTTGGATTGTTGATTGGCCACAGGGATGGGAGGGCATGGTGGTTCTGGAATGCTGAGAGGGAAGGATGCTCATTGGCTGAGGGCTGGTGTGTGGGGCTTGGAATGCTGGGAGGGGATCCTGGCTGCTGATTGGCTGGGGGTACAACTCGGTGGCTCCTGGTTGGTTGATGAGGTGGTAGCTTTGGGATGTTGGGAGAAGGGGTAGAATCCTGGCTTCTGATTGGCTGGAGTGCTCCTTGCTGCCTATTGGCTGAGGGTAAGTGGGACATGGGACTTTTAGGCCATTGGACCTATGTATCCCAGATCCTGATTGGCTGGGGAGGGATGTCATGTGATTTCATCCCCAAACTGACCTGGGGGGAGGCTGGGTGGATTCCCTTCCGAGGGACGGAGCCGCCCCCACCTACCGCCTCCCTCTGCCCCCCCAGCTACATCGTGGCGCACACGTTCGGGCGCAGGATGCTGTATCCCGGCTCCGTCTACCTGCTGCAGAAAGCCGTCATGCCCATGCTGCTGCAGGGCCAGGCCCGCCTGGTGGAGGAGGTGAGTCCGGGAGGCACAGGATGCAGCTGGGGGGAGAGCCCAGAAGTCCTGGTTCCCAGTCCCCCCTGATCTAACCACTAGCCCCCACTCCCCTCCCCGAGCCGGGGAGAGAACCCAGGAGTCCTGACTCTCCCGTTTAACCCCTCTCCAATCTCTCCCCCGCTGGCCCAGTACAACGGGAAACGAGCCAAGCTGTTAGCCTGCGACGGCAATGAGATTGACACGATGTTTGTGGACCGTCGGGAAAGCTCCGAGCCCCACGGCAAGAAACTGGTGAGCATTTCTCCGCTCGGCAGCGGGGGCTCGGTCCAGCCGGGATGTGGGTCGCGCTTACGGGGTGGGGGTCTGGATCCGGAAAGCAGGGGCTCTGCGGGGACAGATCCACAGCCCAGGTGCTCCCCATGGCGATGGGGCGAACCCCGTCCTGGGAGCGGGGCGGATCGAGCAGGAGGTGGCGCAGTGCCGGGCAGACGGCTGGTGGTATAAAGTGCCAGTAATTCATAGTGAAAGAGCCGATCACAGGGCAATCGAGGCCCGTGGGCTGGAGGCAGCACAAGCTGCTTCGCACCAGCCAGTGGGGATTGGGGGGCCCCCACTTGGCACCACCAGGGGTGATTGGGGGCCTCTCCCTCGGTGTAACGCTTTCCTGTCTCCCAGCCGACAGTGTCCATAGCAGCTCTGTTCCGGTGCTGCCTCCTTAGTGCTAAGGGGACACAGCCCAGCTGGGGTCCAAATTTGACCAGGCTTCGCACTGTGCTCATAATGCCCCCTCCTGCCAGCCACGAGGGTGGGGGAACAACTTGAAAACAGTCCCCTAGCCAAGGCCAGGACTCCCTGCGCCCGCCTGAAATGGAACTGAAGCCACGGAGTATTTTAATACTTAGGGACGACTTCCTCCCCACCAAATTGCAGCCACCTCTGGGGCAGGGCGGCTGGGGAACAGCCACATGACGATGCTGCAGCAACTTAGGATGGGCCCTGGCGGGGGCGGGATCCTGTATCTGATTTTAGGGAGGCCGAATGGACGTGCCTGAATTGAGGTTCAGCTGGGACCCTCATTGTCCCCTCTGTGTCCCCCACCCACTCTCAGGTGATCTGCTGTGAAGGCAACGCTGGATTCTATGAGGTCGGCTGCCTACCCACCCCCCTAGATGGTACGATCCAGAATCACTGGTGATCTCCCCCCCTTTCCACTTTGGTAGAATCCAATCCCTTTGGCAGGAATGGGGCACAGCTCTGCTTGGACCAGTCCACTTGTATGCATGGGGGGGGCACTGCTTTTGGACCAATCTACCTGCTCTGGATGGGGGTGAAGGCTGGGGTGTCTCTCTTTGGATTAGTCCATTCCTGTGCTTTGGGATAGGGAGTTGGGGTGAAGGCCCTTTGGACCCACCCACTTTTTTTGTATGTGGGGAGACAGGTTAGGGCAGCCCCATTTGGGCCAATCCACTTTTCCTTGGGATGCTCCTGGTTGGACTAACCCATATCGCTGTGCAGGATCAGGGGGCAGGAATCAGGTAACCTTTCTTTGGCCCAGTCCATTTCTCTGCATGGGATGGGGGTTCATTGGGAAGGATCCATTTCTATTTGGGAAGAGGATTGGGGCCACCACCCTTCTGTTTGCCCTGGGCACTCCAGTTTGGGGGACATGGGTTGTCCTAAACTCCAGGATACCAGGGGTGAGTTGTGCCCCCCCCATACTCAGCAGTGGAACTGCCCATCAGCTCCCCACACATTGTTGCAACCGAGGTTCTGTCCCTGCTGCGCTTGGCCCCACGTTAACCCCCCTCCCTGCTTCTCCCTCCCAGCCGGCTACTCGGTGCTCGGATGGAACCACCCCGGCTTCGCTGGCAGCACGGTGAGTCCCAGGGTCCCCAGGGGTGGGAGAGAACCCAGGAGTCCAGGCTCCCAGCCCCCATGCTCTAACCACTAGACCCCCCTCCCCTCCCAGAGCTGGGGAGAGAACCCAGGAATCTGGGCTCCCAACACCCCCGCTCTCCCCCGCAGGGCATCCCCCTGCCGCAGAACGAGGCCAACGCCATGGACGTGGTGATGCAATACGCCATCCACCGGCTGGGCTTCCTGCCCGAGGACATCGTGGTGTACGCCTGGTCCATCGGGGGCTTCACAGGTACCGGGGGGAGCGGGGAGGGGGGTAGGAGCTATGGGGCTAGGTTGGGGGGGGAGGGACCATATACAGGGGGAGGGTCGGAACGGGGGACAGATCCAAGCGCTGCCCCAGGCAGGGGGCTGATCACCCCCACCCCACCGCCGCTGACGCCCTCTCTCCTGCAGCCACGTGGGCGGCCATGTCGTACCCGGACATCAGCGCCCTGGTGCTGGACGCCTCCTTCGACGACCTGGTCCCCCTGGCGCTCAAGGTCATGCCAGAGAGCTGCAGTAAGTGACTCCCCTCTGCCCGTGTGGTTCAGTCCTTCCCCCTCCTCACCCCACCCATGTGGTTCGGCCCCTGGCCTCAGACACATGGACTAGTCTGAGAACCCACCGGCCTATCCCATCTCACAGGTCCCCCACTTTCCGACCCCCCAGCAGGTCATATGACCCCACCCAGCCACTCAAAATTCCCCCCTGAGCCATGACATTCTGGAGCGTCCCATGTGGGGCGGCGGTAGGGGTGGGCAAACCCAATTGGCTGCAGAAACGGAGGACGCTTCCATTATCAGCGGGTAGGCGGGGGTTAGCTTCCTCTCCCCGGTGAGAGGTTCCATTACCCATTTGTGCGGGGGATTAATTTCCTCCCCCTGTGGAAAATGGGTCAGTCCACTGTTAATACAACCCCCCCTGTTGCAACCAGTGTTCGATCCTGCACCTGCCGCGAGGCGTGAACCGGGTCGCACCTGCCTGGTGGCACAATGTGGGGCTAGATGGCGCCGATCTCTCCAGCAGGCGGGGTGGCCTAGTGGATAGAGCGTTGCACTCCGGGACCCGGGGTTTATTTCCGGCTTTCCCTGGCCTGCTGGGTGACGTCACCATTCCGTGACTCAGTTTCCCTATCTGTAAAATGGAGCTGATGGGGACTGGCCTCCTTCATAAAGCTCTTTGAGACCCTGGAAATGGGCTGTGGAAGACCTCCCGGGCTGTGTCGCCTGCCGCGAGTTAGCCAGCGCCGGTACCGTGTCACCGTTGCAACCGATGTTCTGCATGGCCCTAGGTAGCTTCAATCCTGCTCGTTCCTTAGAAACCTGTTTATTAAGCATGGTGGTGACGAAACTCCCCCGGGTGTTGACGAAACCCCCCCGGGTGTTTCTGCGGCTGGGGCGTACTTGACTCTCAACGATGTTGTTTTTGAGTTCTAATTCCTCTGAAACCTGCGTGTCCTAGGAGGGCTGGTCACCAGGACGGTGAGGCAATACCTGAACTTGAACAACGGCGAGCAGCTTTGCAGGTACAAAGGGAAACTGAGGCGCGGAGGGCTGGGGAAAGTTGAGCCCTGACGAATGTCGGGTTCGCAGGGTGGCGCTCTGCAGGCGTTGGGCTCGGAAAAACCCAGCCCCAGGCAACGGGGTGTGGGTGTGAAACCCGATCTCTGGGCCCAGGCCTGCTAAACCTTACTGATAACGTGGCAGGCAGTTCCACAGGTCATTTCATGCATATTCCTGGCTAAATCCTTTCTTCCCCTAATCCCGCCAAACTCATATCCTGCGGCAGCTGGCTCCATAGCCCAGTGAAAGCCAATGGGGACGTCTAAATCTCTCCCTCTGTCCTGGCCTCTAGTATCAAGTGGCAGGTTGATCAGGACAATATCATGGGGTGGGGAGTTCTGCAGGTTAACGTTATCCCTTCTTGAACCCATCCACAATCTTGGCCCTCAGGACTAACCCTCGGGACTACTTGCCGCTGGTGAAGTCTCTCCTCTTGGACGGGGGAGGGGGTGTTAATTCACTGTCGCCCCCGCACCCACCCCACCCGGACATGCGGCCTTGCTTGGGAGTTTATTTCTCTCTCTTTGGTTCCCAAGATACCAGGGGCCCGTGTTGCTGGTCAGAAGAACGAAGGATGAAATTATCACAACCACGTGAGTGAGGGATGTGGGGGTCTAGTGGTTAGAGCGGGAGGAGACGGAGGCGGGAGCCAGGATTCCTGGGTTCCATCCCCGACACAGGGAGGGAAGTGGGGTCTAGTGGGTTTAGGGGAGTGGATTCTGGCGTTCTAGTGTGCCATATAAAGAATTCAGAGAACCATCAAACTCATGTCAGTGAAGAGTCTGGAAAATACCCTTAACTCTGCCCCCTGTTTGATGTGCCGCAGGGTCCCGGAAGATATCATGTCAAACAGGGGGAATGACCTGCTGCTGAAACTCCTCCAGCACCGGTGAGTTGGGGGAGCCCAGGGCTGGGATCGCAGGGGGCTGCGGGTTGGGAGTGAGGGGCACCAGCGTGTCTAACCCCCATCCCCCTGTTCCAGGTACCCCAAGGTGATGGCCGAGGAGGGGGTGCGAGTCGTCCGGGAATGGCTAGAAGCTTCTAATGCTGTGGAGGAAGGTAAATGCTGTAACCCGCCAGCCCCCACTCCCCTCCCAGAGCCGGGGAGAGAACCCAGGCGTCCTGCCCCTCCCCCCCCCCCCACCACCTCAGCCCGCTCTAACCGGCCCCTCCCCGCAGCCTCCGTGTACAGCTCCTACGAGGTGGACGAGGACTGGTGCCTGTCCGTGCTGAGCTCCTACCAGGCCGAGCGTGGCGGCCGCTTCCCCTGGAGCGTGGGTGAGTGTGGGGCAGCCGTGGGGGCGGCCGGTGGGATGCCGGGGCCGCAGCTCGGGCCAATCAGCTCGGCACGGGCGGGAGGATCGCTGGGCTGAGAACCGGCCCGCGCGGGTGCTGGGGATGGGCCCATAGGGGGTGGCTGGGGCGGGGCTCGTTTGGGGGGGTCTCCATCCAGGGGGTGGCTGGGTGGATAGTTGTAGTGGCAGCGGCCAATGGGGTTGTTGTGTGGGGGGGAGGGGGTTGGAGGGGAATCAGCCTGGGGTGGGGTCGGTCGGTCTCTGCCTGACCTTTGACTTTCTGCCTTCCCCCAGGGGAGGACATGACGCCCGAGGGGCGACGGCAGCTGGCCCTGTTCCTGGTGAGTGCACCCCGATAGCCCCTCCCTCCCGGGGGGGGGGGGCCTGGAGCCAGGACGCCTGGGTTCTCTCCCCGGCTCTGGGAGAGGGAGTGGGGGTTAGTGGTTAGAGTGGGGGGTGGGGGCTGGGAGCCAGGACTCCTCGGTTCTCTCCCCGGCTCTGGGAGGGGAGTGGGGGTTAGTGGTTAGAGTGGGGGGTGGGGGCTGGGAGCCAGGACTCCTGGGTTCTCTCCCTGGCTCTGGGAGGGAAGTGGGGGTTAGTGGTTAGAGTGGGGGGTGGGGGCTAGGAGCCAGGACTCCTGGGTTCTCTCCCCGGCTCTGGGAGGGGAGTGGGGGTTAGTGGTTAGAGTGGGGGGTGGGGGCTGGGAGCCAGGACTCCTGGGTTCTCTCCCCGGCTCTGGGAGGGAAGTGGGGGTTAGTGGTTAGAGTGGGGGGTGGGGGCTGGGAGCCAGGACTCCTGGGTTCTCTCCCTGGCTCTGGGAGGGGAGCGGGGGCTGGTGGTTAGAGTGGGGGGTGGGGGCTAGGAGCCAGGACTCCTGGGTTCTCTCCCCGGCTCTGGGAGGGGAGTGGGGGTTAGTGGTTAGAGTGGGGGGTGGGGGCTGGGAGCCTGGACTCCTGGGTTCTCTCCCCGGCTAGTGGCCACAGCAGGGGCTGGGGCGTCCCTCCCTGCCCCCATCACTGATTCCCTCCCTCTTCTCTGCCCCCCAGGCCCGGAAGCACCTGCGGAACTTCGAGGCGACACACTGCACCCCACTGCCCCCCCCGGCCTTCCGTTTGCCCTGGCACTTGTAGCCGGGGGCCCCCCGTCATGCCCATCGATTGCACTGACACCCCCCCCCCGTCGGTCTGTTTTATATGGAGCCGGGTGCCCCCTCCCTGCTGTGTGTGACCCCCCCCCACCCCCGCCTGCCGCACGCTGTAAATCCGCCCCCACCCCCAAACCCGGGGGCCCCCCGAGCTGCAGAAATGAACAGTAAAGAAGGTATTTTTTGTACTTCGGGTCTGTGTGTCTGCGGCGATGCAGCCAGCTCTGGGGGGCAGCCCCCCGTGCCTGGATCCTCAGCCCGGCCAGCAGGGGGCCCTGACCCACTGTGGCTCCACTTTCCTCCAGCAGGGGGCAGCCCCTCGTTCCCAGGCCTGGGGGGGGGGGTGGCTCTGGCGCCCCGGGGTGGGCGGAGACAGGGAGAGGTCGGTGCCTAACGTTCAGCGCGGCCGTGGGGGGGCCTGGGGAACTCCCAGCTACCGGACGTGGGGCCAGATGCTCTCCCAGGGCGGCTGGGCCTGTGCCATGGGGCCTCTGCTCCGCTATGGGTGCTGAGCCCCCTCCGCCGGGGTCGCCCACTGACGCCCCTCGTTAGCCGGCGGAGCTGCCTCCCGCGCCAAGGCCTTAATTAACCTGTGGGCACCTGAGCACCAGGCTCTGATCACACCAGGCTCCCCTGTGATGGGTCGTTAACCTGGGGAACTCGCTGCCACTGGCCGCAGCCTGGGATTAGAACCCCGCCGGCGTCAGCGCTGGTCTCCGGAGACGGGCGGGCGCCTCGTTCGCCTCCCCACAATCAAAAGACGGGCTCCCGGGGCAGCTGTCAGAACTCGCTGCCTCTGTCAGCAGGGCAGGAGCAGGGGGGGCAGCTCAGTGGGGGGGCGTCCGCAGGCACGAACGGCGGGGCGCGGCCATCGGTAGGTTTCAGAGTGAACGCTGTAGGGCCCGGCTGGCTCAGGCTGCCGGCAGACCCGGGCGCGGCTGGGCTGGGGGAAGTCTGGGCTGCCGTGATAAGGGCCCCGGCCCCTGACTCAGCCCCGGAGGTGCCAACCGTGACGGCTCCCCCCATTCCCCCCCCCCCCCGTCGGTTCCTGCCCGGGAGCGAGACGCAGACCCTGGCAGGGAGACGCCCTGAACCGATGGGCTCGGCCGTCTGGGTCCTGCTGGCCCTGCTGGCGCCCGGCCCGCTGCGGGGTGAGGGGCACTGGCAGAACTTGGCAGGGGCTGTGGGTTGGGAGTGAGGGGCACCGGCGGAGCTGGGGGGAGCAGGGGCTGCGGGTCGGGAGTGAGGGGCACCGGCAGGGCTGGGGGCGGCAGGGGCTGCGGTTTGGGAGTGAGGGGCACCGGCAGAGCTCGGGGGGGCAGGGGCTGCGGGTCGGGAGTGAGGGGCACCAGCAGGGTTGGGGGCGGCAGGGGCTGCGGGTCGGGAGTGAGGGGCACCGGCAGGGCTGGGGGGACAGGGGCTGCGGGTCGAGAGTGAGGGGCACCAGCAGGGCTGGGCTGGCAGGGGCTGCGGGTCGGGAGTGAGGGGCACCGCTAACCCTTCCCCCCCCCAGGTTCCCCCCCGCGGCTGGAGGTGCGGGGGGCCGGGGATCAGATCCTGCTGCCCTGTGGGGCTCCGGGCCCCCGGCTGCGCTGGGTCTGGGCCCCCCGATACCCCAAATGTGCTGGCGACCCCGGAAACCTCGAAATCGCCCGACTGCCCCCCGGGCCGGAGCCCCCCCAGTTCAGGGGGCGCCTGGACCCCCACCCCTCGGCCCCGGGGGCCCTGCTGCTCCGGGACCTGGTCATGAGCGACTCGGGGACCTTCACCTGCCACGGGGAGTCTGGGCCCGAGCCCCCCGTCCGGCTGGAGGTGACAGGAGGTGAGGCCAGACCCCCCCCCCGCCAGCTGTGGGGTCCCCGGGGGCTCCCCAGCCAGGCCCCCCCACCCCCCCGCCAGCTGTGGGGTCCCCGGGGGCTCCCCAGCCAGGCCCCCCCCCGCTCACCCCTCTCTGCCCCCCCAGGCTGTCGGAACAACCTCACCATCTCCTCCAACCGGACGTCCCCCTCGGCCCTGACCCTCCGCTGCCGCCGCTGCCCCCTGCTGCCCGGCCCGGCCTCCTTCCGCTGGCTCCTCAACGCCCAGCCCCTGGGCAACCAGCGCTGGGCTACCAAGAGAGAGTACGGGGCTACCGTGCGGCTGGACCCATCTCCGCGGGCGGCCTGGGGGCGCTGGGAATGTCGCCTCCGCGGGGCCGCCCCTGGGGGCTTTGAGTTCTGCGTGGAGCCCCCCCCCAGGGCAGGGGGTGCAGGTACAATTGTGCCCCCCACCCTGCCCCACGGTGCCCCCTGCTGCCCTGATCCTGCCTCTGTTCCAGGCCCCGGCTCTGAGTGGGGGATCTGGGTCGCGGCGCCGGCGCCGGCTCTGGGTCTGATCGGGGCAGGGCTGGGCACCTGGTGCCTGTGGAGACGGAGGCGGGGCAGGTGAGTCGGGGACCCAGGAGTCCGGGGAGCAGAGCCCCAGCTGGGGATGGGGAGGGAGGGAGGGACCCAGGAGTCCGGGGAGCAGAGCCCCCAGCAGGGGATGGGGAGGGAGGGAGGGACCCAGGAGTCCGGGGAGCAGAGCCCCCAGCAGGGGATGTAGAGAGAGAGGGAGGGAGGGAGGGACCCAGGAGTCCGGGGAGCAGGGCCCCAGCTGGGGTGGGGAGGAAGAGGGAGACCCAGGAGTCCGGGGAGTGGTAGCCCCACAGGGTGGGGGAAGAGACCCAGGAGTCCGGGGGTGGGGGTGGGGAGAAACGTGTTTTCATCGTGTCTCTTTCCCATTTTCTTCCTTCAGGAACCGACGGAATCGAAACAAACGAGAGAACGAAACGGGTGAGAGAGAAACAAACACACCCAACCCCCCACCCGCAGGCCTGTTACCCCGGTATCCCACCGCTCCCACCATGGGTCAGAGCCGTGGGGCCCAGGTATCCCACCGCTCCCACCATGGGTCAGAGCCGTGGGGCCCAGGTATCCCACCGCTCCCACCATGAGCTCAGCTACTCCAGTATCCCACCGCTTCCACCATGGGTCAGAGCCGTGGGCCCAGCTACCCCGGTATCCCGCCTGGCCAGCTGAGTGCAGAGTGGATCCCAGGTCTCCTGCCTGAGTAGCCGGGTCCGTAACCCTCCCATGTTCAGTCCGTAAGGATCCAGTGGTGGGTAGTTCCACAGGTCGACCGGCTCCTTGCTCAGACCCCCACCCCCCATCCCATCCCTGCTTCCCTCTCCATTTTCTCCTTCTCTCCATCCTGTGCCAAGGAGCCCCCGGGCCCCGTTTATCCCCCTCGGAGGAGCCGCGGCTTGGAGCCAAATCGACCGAAAGACGCCTCGTGCCCCAGAGTCGGGAAAGAAAAGTGAGAGAGTGAGGTGGGGCCGGCTAGCGGGGGCTGCGGGTCGGGAGTGAGGGGCACCAGCAGAGCTGGGGGGAGCAGGGGCTGCGGGTCGGGAGTGAGGGGCACCGGCAGAGCTGGGGGGGGCAGGGGGTAACGGGGAAATCTCTAACTCATTAACCCTTCTCTCCCCAGGTCCCAGGCCCCCTGCTTTACGCTGAAGTCCAGCACCCCCTGGTGCCTCGAGCCCCACCCCCTCCCCCACACGGCACCACGGTCTATGCCACTATTGTGTGACCCCCACCTGAGCTGGCTCCGCTCCCCCCTCCTGAGTTGTGTTCACCCCCCAGCTCCGCTCCCAGGTGATGGGAAATTCAGCTGGAAGATGCTAGAAATCCCTGTTAAAATCCTGTGGTGGGGAGTTCCCCAGGTTAACGGATTGTGGCATTAAAATCTGAGCTTGAACCCTCGTGTCTGTGATGTCACCTCTGTCCTCAAGACCCCAACCCTTGGGCCTGGCTCTGGGGGTCAGGCAGATGCAGCTCCCCCTCCTTTCCTGCCCCAAACGTCTGTGCAGAGCCCCCCCCATGACCACCCTCCCAGAGGGAGCCGCGTCTCAGGGCCGGCCGAGGGACAAGTGACGATGGGGCGAGTTCACGCCAAGCCCCTCCCCTCCGTGGGCAGGATTTGAACCCGCGACCCCCAGCTCTGCGCCCTGTCCGTTAACTGCACAAAGCACTCGGTGGGAAGTGGGGAAAACCTGGGTGTTGGGGGCTGGGAGCCAGGACACCTGGGTTCGAACCCCAGTGTGGAGAGGGATGTGGGGCCCAGTGGTTAGAGCAGGGGGGTGGGAGCCCGGACTCCTGAGTTCTGTCCCTAGCACATGGCGGCTACTGAACAAGGGCCCATGTCACATCCTGTGCTTGGCTGGCTGCAGCTTCCTCTCTGCTGTAGCCCTGTGAACAAGACCCTGCCCAGAGGCAGACGCACCCCACACCCGCAGCCCCCTCTCCCCTCCGCGGCTCCACCATGGGCCCCCCCCTCCTGCCCCTGGCCCTTGCCCTCCTGGCAGCGGTGCCCCGGGGGCTCAGCCAGGTGAGGAGCCGACTGGGCCGTGGGGCTGGGATCTCTCACTCGCTGGGTGGGGGCTCAGCTGGGGAACGGGGGGCTCAGCGGGGCGGTGGGGGGCTCTGCCCTGGCCCCAGTGTGCTCAGTATGGAACCCAACTCCCAGCAGAACCCCAGAGCCGGTGAGCCCTAAAAATCTCCCCCTGCGGCATCACCTGGATGCCCCCCTCCCCTTCACTTCCTGTCCCAAACTTGTGTTCAGCTGTTACCCGCCCCAGAGGTGGCTGCATCTCTGCGCCAGGCCAGGGGTCCCCGTCACTCGAGCCCTCTCGTAGGCAGGAACCACTTGGCTCTGGAGTTCGCAGGCCCAGAGGTGACAACAGAAGCCGGCTCGAGTGTGAGTCTCCCCTGCACCCTGACGGGGCCGAGGCTGAGCTGGCGGTGGGTCCCGCAGTACCCACGCTGCGCTGGTGGCAGCGGTGGGATACAGACGATCTACACAGTGACGGCGGCCGGGGCACATGACGCTCCGGCGGGGAGATTTCAGAAGCGGCTGCAGCTCCTAATGGATCAGGGCACCCGAACCTCCGTCCTCCAACTCCGAAACCTCCACAGGAGCGACTCGGGGGCCTTCTTCTGTGCCAGCCCCAGGCAGGACGCCCCACCCATCTCTGTGACCGTCACCCCCGGTAACGGCACTGCTGGGGGGCCGGGAGCCAGGACGCCTGGGTTCTCTCCTCGCTCTGGAAGGGGGGGAGGGGTTAAGGATTTTGATGGGGGGGGGTTATAGCCCGGGGCGGGGGGGTGGAGTGGGAAGCAGCCAGCAGGGGGCGGGTCGTTAACTGGACCCATCACTTTGGGCTCTGCCCCCCACAGGCTGCCTGGCCGGGGCGTCCATCACCGCCGTCCCCCAGGAGCCGGTCAGGGAGGGAGCGTCTGTGTCGCTCTCCTGTACCCCCTGTGGGGCGCAGGGACCCACCTCACCCCCAGCAGGGGGCGCCACGTGGCAGCTCAATGGGAAGCCGCTGCCAGACCCCACAGCCCTTCGGATGCTGAGGGCCAAGGTGACGATAGAGGGTTTCTCCAGCCGGTTCGAGGGTCTGTGGAGCTGCCACCTGCCTGGGGATCCCCCCCGGTCTGGGGGCTACTGCCTGGAGCGCGACCCGGGGGCCCCCGGCACCCAGGAGAGCCCCCCACCCGGCCCCACCCCCGTCAGTCCACGTGCTTATTCAGCCCTGTGTCCCTGGCAGTCAGTGCAGCCACCTCTGGGGCGGGGCAGCTGGGTACCAGCCGCACAGAACGGCGACACCCCAGGGTTGGGGTGGAGAGCGACAGGGGAGCCTGGAGGCCACGGGGGGAGGTCGGCTGGGACCCCCGAGTTTGGATTAGACCCAGGCGCTCGCCTGTGGGGGGGAACGTACCATGGTGTTGCCGGCACAGAGGCCCGAGGACAGCAGCAGGGGTTCGTTGCCCGCTGTGCTTCGCGCCAGTGAACACACCAGGGTGGAGAAGCAGACACAGTTTATTTGAGATCTCAAAGCGGGATGCTCGGAGACAGACACGTCTCAAATCAAGCACCCAGCTACAAGCAGCTTTTCTCTTTTTATACATAACTTTAGCTAAGCTATTTCCACCCCCCCCAATCCCCCTCTCCCCCCCCCCTTCCATCCCCCTGTAGCAGATACACTTTGCAGTAGCAATTACATTAAGCAGTTAAGTCATATGTGGTGGCAACCAGCCTAGCTCGTTAGTAACTCTTCGCTGACCCGTTATCTTGTCTTACTTTCTTTGATCCGTTATCTTCCCCCTTAGCCAGGAGCCAGCAGGCCTCATTGTTACCGTCTGGTACCGGGGTTGCACCTGATAACTGGCTGTTCCACCTTCCATTCTCGGTTGCTGGCCTGTTAGGTCGATTCAAGTTCAAACATGGAAAGGCTTTGGTCAGACATGGAGGGACTTTGGTTCATTCAGGCCTAGTGCAGGAAGGCTTCATTGACACTGTGGTTTTCCACCCTCCTGAGTTACCCAGGGTTATGCCTAATGACACCACCAACTCCCTCCTTTGAGAACACTCAACAAGCCTTTGGCTGCGTTTTCTCATATTCTGCGGACAAGATGCCCTGGAGCTGGGGCTCTCAATGAGAGGGAACGTCGGGACCTTTGGGGAACGGGAGGCACATAGTTTACGGAGGAGCAGTTTAAAACAAGCAAGCAGGAGGAGGGTGACCAGGCACAGCACCACACCTGTGAGGAGGAGACGCACGAGGCCACCTCCCAGTCCTCCTAGGTTGGGCGACCAACTCCAAAGGGAATCGAAAATTGTGGGTTCCCTTTCCTGGGCCTTCCACTGCTCGAAAGCCTGTTCGGCTGACAGGCCGTGCCTGTTAATGTCCTGCGAGTTTTCCAGGACATAAGTACAACATTCGTTCCCAATAAGGACACACACCCCGCCCTGGGAGGCTAAAGCATAATGTAGGGCCTGTCGGTTCTGCAGGGCCAGCGACCGGAGCTGGTAAAGCTCAGAGTTAAGGCTTTTCTCTATGGCCAGGGTCTCGTTGGCAAACTTGGTGAGAAACATGGAGAGCCTGCGATAGAGCTGAGCCAGCCGTCCCACCCCATAAGATGGGAGGAGGATCATGCCAAGTCAGTCTCCCTCGCCAATGGGCTCTGGGGTGGCGTTCAAGGACCGACGGTATCTGGGGCGACCTGGGGCCATGAGGAAGCCATTTGTAGGCGCTATTACCACAGACCCAGAATGATTCACCATAACTGACCTTTCCGTTGTCACCGTTTTGGTACCGCAGGATGGGCTGTGGGGGAAGGGAAAATCTGCACTGCCGCTCTGCCGCCCGGTGGCATTTAGTACAGGGACAGTGACGTCTATATCAGGACCAATGTAAAATCTACACGTGCTGCTGCCTGGAGACCAGGTATGGTTACTCGTACTGGCTTGCTGGAAGCATGAGGCCAGCGGGTGGAGAGCGTAAAGGAATAGGCCGGGGCTTAAGAGAGCTGTTATAGTGGGGGTCCCAAGAGCCGTTGTGTAGGCCATAAGGGCCTCAGCGGTACAGTTAGCCCGTAAGCTTTCATTGTCGGAGGTGCTGTATTTAGTCACCGGCCACCTTTGACAGACGTCTGACCAATTGTGAGGAACGACTCTCCAGGGCAACCCAGCTGCGTGGTGCGGGATTTGGGAGCAGATCCAGCAGTTAGAGAGGTTAAACTCTTGGGCAAAACAAACCTTCAGGGCCTCATACGTATTTGTTTCTAATTTGTTAGGGATTCCCCTCCATCCCGCATGCGCCTGGGGAGAAACGGGAGTTAACGAGAGGAGAGATCTTATGGCAAAGAGCAACACTGTGGCAGACCCTGGGCCTGAATCCATACTGGGCAAGTGACCCTAAGGCCTGACAATCACAATTCCCCAAATACCCACAAAATAACAACTACCACTAACAAACAGATTACAAACAAAAGGGACCAGGCCCACAGGCTAGGCCGGCCCTGTGAAAATAAACACAGCCAACGCTCAGAGCGTTCACGGGGAGTGCACTGCGACTGTCCAAAGGGGTCACAGGGCATTCCCAGCAGGCCTTACTGTCGCCTGAATAACAGCTTAAGTCCCAGATCGTCACTGGCAGTCTTCTCCGCAGGTTGGACCGTTCACCGTTCAGGGGCTGGCACTGCTTTCAGACGGGAGTAGTGGATCCAGTTCTTGTATCCCTCGACCTTTGCTGCTGTGTGGGTGATCAGCAGGACGGTGTGGGGTCCCTTCCACTTCTCTTGGAGAGGCTCGTCCTTCCAGGTACGAACGAGAACGGAGTCGCCCGGCTGCAGGGAGTGGACCGGGGCATCCAGCGGGAGAGGCTGCAAGTCTTTGGTATACCTGTGGAGAGAACAGAGAACAGCAGACAGAGAGCACATGTACGGAGATAAGAAACCGCAGCCTACCTCCCACTCCCCTAACAGAACCGGTGTACCATTCATAGGCCATGCCCTCCCAAACATAATCTCGAAGGGACTAAGCCCTAACCTGCCCTTTGGGAGAGCACGAACTCGGAGCAAGACAAGGGGTAAGGCATCAGGCCACCGAAGAGAAGCCTCTTGGCAGACCTTTGAGAGATGCCGCTTGAGTGTCTGATTAGTACGTTCCACTACTCCACGGGCCTGTGGTCGCCATGGAGTGTGGAGCTTCCAGGTGATTTGTAGGACATCCGAAATCCCCTGAATGACTTGCGATGTGAAGTGTGTTCCGTTGTCAGATTCCATCCTCTGGGGGAGCCCGAAGCGAGGAATGATTTCCTTGACAAACTTGAGAGCCACCGTTCTGGCAGTGTTGTTACGGCATGGGAAGGCTTCAGGCCATCCGCTGAATCGATCCACCAAGACGAGGAGGTATCTGAATCCTTGGGTCTGGGGGAACTCAGTGAAGTCTACTTGCCACACCAATCCTGGCCCTGGGGTAGGTTCCAGAGTGGCTGGTGGCACTGACACTCCTGGTCGAGGGTTGTTCTTCTGGCAGACTAAACACTCAGCCTATACCCGGGATGCCAGGGGTCTGAGTCCAGAGGTTAGAAAATACTTATTCATAAGCTGGGTGAGAGCCTCCCTGCCAGTGTGGGTGGTTTGATGTAGCCTCTGTAGTACTGGCCGTATTAGGCTCTTAGGTAGGAGGATTTTCCCTTCTGCGGAGTGGAGCCATCCCTCCTTTTCCTGGAGCCCCAGTGAGTCGGCCAGGTTCCTCTCTTCGCGACAGTACTGAGGGGCTGGGAGCTCACCCACTGATGGGATGAGGGCATGCACATGGGCCTCCTCAGCTTCCAATGGTTCCAGGGTGGCAGCTCGCTTGGCTTTCCTGTCTGCCCTGGCGTTGCCTTTGGCCACATCTTGATCTTCCTTTTGATGGGCTTTGCAGTGCACCACTGCTACTGCTGAGGGGAGCTGCACCGCTTCCAGGAGCCGGAGGATCTGTGTCCCATGCTTGACCGGGGACCCCTGAGCTGTCAGCATTCCTCTTTGCCCCCACAGCCCTGCATGAGCATGTAGCACTCCAAAGGCATATCTGGAATCAGTAAAAATGTTCACTCTTTTCCCTTTTGACAATTCGAGTGCACGGGTTAAAGCTACCAATTCAGCCAGCTGGGCTGACGTTCCGGCAGGCAAACCCTCCGCTTCCACGGTTTCGTGGAGAGTCACAACAGCATAGCCCGCCCTCCTTTGCCCGTCTGTGACAAAGCTGCTGCCGTCAGTGTACCACTCATAGTCTGCATTGGGGGGTGGCTGATCTTTTAAGGCCAGACGGCTGGAGTATTGGGCATCTATGATTTCTAAACAGTCATGTTCCTGCTCCTCTGTTTCTGGCAACCTGGTGGCTGGGTTAAGGGAGGGGCAGGCCTGCAGGGTAACTTCAGGATTTTCTAGAGTTTAGCCTGGTACCGAGCTACCCGAGCCTGCGTGAGCCAGAGACCACCCTTAGTGTCCAGCAGGGCTTGAACCATATGAGGGGTATACACCTGCACAGTCCCCCCCAAAGTCAGTTTCTCTGCTTCACCAAGCACTAGGGCAGTTGCTGCGACCGCCTGCAAGCACGCCGGCCACCCCTTGGCAACCTGATCCAGCTGTTGAGAGAAATAGGCTATGGGACGTTTCCAGGTGCCTAATAACTGCGTAAGCACCCCCAGGGCCACCCCTTTCCTCTCATGCACATACAGTTGAAACGGCTTAGAGGGGTCCGGCAGACCCAGGGCGGGGGCTTCCATTAGTTTTCTTTTTAACACTTTAAATGCCTCGTCGGCTTCTGAGGACCAGTGAAAGGGGTCATGATCCGCTCCCTTAACGCATTCGTACAGGGGTTTAGCCCACAGTCCGAACTCTGGGATCCATATTCTGCAGAAGCCTGCCATGCCCAGAAACGCCCTGAGCCGTTTACGGTTGCTGGGGACAGGGATTAGACAGATTGCCTTCTTCCTTTCGTTTGAGAGCCGCTGCTCCCCCTGCCATATGTGAAACCCTAAGTACTGTACTTCTGAGAGGGCAATCTGAGCCTTGCTCCGAGCTACCCGGTATCCTCGGAGCCCAGCAAAGTTCAGGAGGGTCACAGTGGCTTTAAGACAAGGGGTCAGACCCACGGCAGCAATTAACAAGTCATCTACATACTGCAGGAGCAGGACTCTGGGCGCATTGTCCCACTCCTCCAAGTCTCTGGCCAGAGCCTGGCTGAAAAGGGTGGGGGAGTTTTTAAACCCCTGGGCCAACACAGTCCAGCAAAGCTGCTTTTTAACCCTTTTCTTGTCTTCCCACTCGAAGGAGAAAATCTCCCGGGATTGGGGGTCGACCGGAATCGTGAAGAAAGCGTCTTTCAGGTCCAGGACTGAAAAGTGGGTGTACTGCCCCCCTATAGATGCCAACAGTGTATATGGGTTCGGAACAAGGGGGTGCAGAGTCTTAACCCGCTCATTAACCGCCCTCAGGTCCTGGACCAGCCGATAGGTGCCATTGGGCTTTCGAACAGGCAGGAGGGGGGTGTTCCAGGCTGACTGGCATTCTCGCAGTACCCCGTACTTCAGAAACTGGTCTATAGTCTCCTGCAGCCCTTCTCTGGCCTCCCTCTTGATCGGATACTGCTTGATCCGCACCGGACCTTTTCCTGGCAGGAGCTGAACGTTAACAGGGGTGTGATGTGCTGCCTTTCCTGGGACCCCCGATGCCCATACTAGAGGAAAAACCTGGTCCTCCCACTGGCTCCACTCTGGGGCTTGCATGGCTGAGGGCTCAACTGCAAGAGTCATTATCCAGGCATTCTCTGGGGGCAAGGTGAGGGTGATTTCATCTTGGGTGAAGTGCAGGGTGGCCCCTAAGCGACAAAGCAGATCCCGTCCCAGTAGAGGCGTTGGGCAGTCGGGGAGGTAAACCAGCTTGTGGGAGAGAGTTCTGTCTCCCAAGGCACATTCTGCTGGGGCATACACTGGACACTTGGTTCCTTTCCCTGTGGCGCCCACCACAGTGAGGGAATCTGCCACGGGCAGCTGGAGGGGTTGATTTACGGCGGTTCGAGCTGCTCCAGAGTCCATTAAAAAGTCTATTTCCAAATTTCCCACCCGCATTTTTATTCAGGGTTCCGGGGGCAGGATAGTCTGTCTCCCCTGACACCCCTAGTCCTGATTCCCCGCTGCCATCATAGGGGTATCTTCCCTCTCGGGGCACTCATTTTTCCAGTGTCCCTCCTTCCGGCATATGGCACACTGATTGCGTCCCAAACGCCTTTCCTGTGAGCCAGGGCGCCCCCGTCCACGGCCTCTCATCCCCCGGCCCCTTCCACCTCCTTCCTGAAACTTTCCCCTGCCACCGGCCTGTGCTGCTGCAACCATCATCTTCACTTGCCTCTTCTCCTTCTCCCTATCTCTAAGGCTGTAAACCCTGTTTGCAGTTTCCAGAATCTGAGCCACGGACATGCCCATCAAATCCTCCTTTTTCTGCAATTTCCTTTTAATGTCAGGGGCCGCACGGCTGGAAAGATACCCTTTATAACTGCCTCGGTTGCCTCAGCATCGGGGTCTGCGTTAGTGTGTTGCCGAATGGCATCCCGGACGCGCTGCAGAAACGCGACCGGACTCTCCTTCGGCTCCTGGACGAGCTCGTAAGGCTTGGCCCAGTTGTGATGTCGGACAGCCGAGTGGCGGCGTCCGAGCAAAAGCAGCTCCTTGTAGGAGTTGAGGAGGGTGAGGTGAGCGCGATTGTTAGGCTTCCACCCGGGATCAGTTCGGGGGACCACCGCCTCGGGACCAGGGGCAGCTGCATCTGCGTCCCGTCTCCGCTGCGCTTCCTCCCTCGCCTTGGACACAACCTGAGCCCGCTCCACCTCAGACAATAGGGTTCTCATGAGGGCATTACAGTCGTCCCAGTCAGGCTTGTGGCTGGCCAAACACCCCTCGAAAACTGAGATGAACTTGCTGGGGTTTGTGGAGAATTCCCCCGCCTGTGCCTTGAAGGCTGCCAGGTCCACTGGGTTGAAAGGCACACGGGTGTAAACTCGCACAGTGCTGGCTGTGCGCGTCTCCGTTGCTGGGCTGGCTACCGCGGTCTCAGTGATTAACGGACAGACACCCACCGAGGGGGCAATCCCCGAGGCACGGGGTACCTGTTCTTTATATGGTGGGGGTGTAGGAGCCAAAGGGGACTGTGACGTTATTGATATAAATTGGGACCATATAGAACATGGGTTGCAACCAAGGTCCTGTAGTGGCACCAAATCTTAAGTAAAGGGGGTCATATAAGGTGTCTAAGACCAGGTTCTGGGTTGCTGGTTATGATTATGCTGTCTGTATGTCTGTGTATCATTTTGTAGTTGAAGTTATAAGTATTGGCTCTGTACTGTCTGTATTTTGTATTATGCTCTGCTTCTGGGTGACATCCCAGACAAGTTGGTGGTAGCCCTGCCTAGCCAGCTTGATGGCCCATTAAGGACCATCAGCTACACAATTGACCCATGGAGAGAAGGCAGACACGCCTTGTGACTCAGCAAGGTATGCAGAGACTTGTCCATGTGACTCCAGACTCCATTTTGCTGTAATTTTCCACAGTGAGGACAAAGAGGTTCTTACACCTGGAAAAGTCTATATAAGGCTGAGGCATCATCTCCATCTGGTCTTCAATCCTGCTTCTTACCTCTGGAGGGACTTTGCTACAAACTGAAGCTCTACACAAGGGACTGAATGACCCATCCCAGCGGGGGATGTTCCAGAGACTTAATCTGAACCTGCAGTTTACTCCAGCATTGCTGCAAGCCTGAACTAAGAACTTTGCCATCACTGTATGTAATCGATTCCATTTAACCAATTCTAGCTCTCATCTCTACCTTTTTCCCTTTGTAAATAAACCTTTAGATTTTAGATTCTAAAGGATTGGCAACAGTGTGAGTTGTGGGTAAGATCTGATGTGTATATTGACCTGGGTCTGGGGCTTGATTCTTTGGGATCGAGAGAACCTTTTTCTTGTATTGGGGTGTTGGTTTTCATAACCATTCATCCCCAGGACGAGTGGCACTGGTGGTGATCCTGGGAGACTGGAGTGTCTAAGGAAATTGCTTGGGTGACTTGTGGTTAGCCAGTGGGGTGAGACCAAAGTCCTTTTTGTCTGGCTGGTTTGGTGCCTTAGAGGTGGAGAAACCCCAGCCTAGGGCTGTGACTGCCCTGTTTGAGCAATTGGTCCTGATTTGGCACCTCAGTTGGGTCCCGCCAGAACCGCATCGTCACAGGGACACCGACTCTGCCATTACAACCAGGGAGGGTTCGGGGGACTAACAGTAGTTGCTATTGAACCTGTTGGAGTCAAATTACATCCTTGCAAAAGATCTGACCTATCTCTTAATGTCATAAACAACTGCGCATACATATGTTCATTCCATTTATTCGTTCGCTGACAAAACAAAATTAATTGAAGGATCGTGTTGTAATTAAGTGATCCCTCCGGTGGCCACCTTTCCTGGTCCTCTAGCTGGTACTGAGACCAGTCAACTGTACAGAACCTTTTCAGTTTACTCTTAGTCATCGGATCCGATCCAAGCACTTTCCAGTTCACCAGAATGCATTCTAGGGGTGTACACCGTGCCCTGCCTGTACTCTGTCCCTGCCCCATACCTCTGGGAAAACACTGGGGGTCCCCAGGTCTTAACAGGCAAAAGTCCACACCACTGGACTGTTCCTACCTTATCCACGAGACCGGTTCCCCACCGTCGCCCGCAGCCGCTTCTCCGCTACTCGAGCACGTTGCACCGTTGTGCCCTCCGGGGTCGATCGAACCGGGACTCCGCCGAGGCCCCTGATGAAGTCACCGGTGCGCGCTGGGCGTCGGTCGTTGCCGCAATTCGTCGGCCGCCAGGAGGGGTCCGGGCAAGGCTAGATTTTAGCCTGGATCCCACCCAGGGACGCCAAGACTGTTGCCAGCACAGAGGCCCAAGGACAGCAACAGCAGTTCGTTGCCCGCTGTGCTTCGCGCCAGTGAACACGCCAAGGTGGAGAAGCAGACAGAGTTTATTTGAGATCTCAAAGCGGGATGCTCGGAGACAGACACGTCTCAAATCAAGCACCCAGCTACAAGCAGCTTTTCTCTTTTTATACATAACTTCAGCTAAGCTATTTCCATCCCCCCATCCCCCTCTCCCCCCCTTCCATCCCCCTGTAGCAGATACACTTTGCAGTGGCAATTACATTAAGCAGTTAAGTCATACGTGGCGGCAACCAGTCTAGCTCGTTAGTAACTCTTCTCTGACCCGTTATCTTGCCGCTTACCCAGGAGCCAGCAGGCCTCATTGTTACCGTCTGGTACCGGGGTTGCACCTGGTAACTGGCTGTTCCACCTTCCATTCTCGGTTGCTGGCCTGTTAGGTCCATTAAAGTTCAAACATGGAGGGACTTTGGTTCATTCAGGCCTGCTGCAGGGAGGCTTCATTGACACTGTGGTTTTCCACCCTCCCGAGTTGCCCAGGGTTATGCCTAATTGGGTCCCTGTGCTGGCAGCCCCGTGTCCCGCCCCAGAGGTGGCTGCAGCTCAGCGCCGGGTTCGTGGCCGCTCAAGCGTCTGTGTCCGGTCTCAGGCTCGGCGCCCGGCAGCGGCGGGGGGGTGACGGTGCTGGCCCTGCGCTGGGGCCTCGCCCTCCTCTTCCTCAGCGCCAGCCTCGGGGCCGTCGGCTCCGTGCACTGGAGAACCCGGGTCCGGCCGGCCGGCCAGCAGGTACCCGCCCCCGTCCTGCCAGCGCCCCCTGCGGGGCTCCCCTGCCCCCCCTGCAGCCCAACCCCCCCTGCTGCCCCCCACCCCGCTCCCCACAGCTCAGCGCCCCCTGCGGGGCTCCCCCTGCTCCTAGCGCCCCCTGCGGGGCTCCCCTGCCCCCCCTGCAGCCCAACCCCCCCTGCTGCCCCTCACCCCGCTCCCCGCAGCTCAGCGCCCCCTGCGGGACTCCCCCTGCCCCCCCTGCAGCCCAACCCCCCCCTGCTGCCCCCACCCCCTGCGGAGCTCCCCCTGCCCCCCTCCCTGCAGCCCAACCCCCCCCTGCTGCCCCCACCCCCTGTGGGGCTCCCCCTGCCCCCCTCCCTGCAGCCCAACCCCCCCCTGCTGCCCCCACCCCCTGTGGGGCTCCCCCTGCCCCCCTCCCTGCAGCCCAACCCCCCCCCTGCTGCCCCCACCCCCTGTGGGGCTCCCCCTGCCCCCCTCCCTGCAGCCCAAACCCCCCCCCTTCGCTGACCACACCCCGTTCCCTGCAGCCCAGCGCCCCCTGCGGGGCTCCCCCTGCCCTGCTCCCTGGGGCCATGGGGAGCCCTGACTGCCCGGGCGGAGCCCCCCGCTGCCCCCCCAGCGCCGCAGCGAAGGGGTTACAGCTGCCCGAGCTCTGTGGGTTTCCTGATTGCTTCACAACCTCCTTCCTCTTCCCCTCAGCGGCCGGGAACGAGGCCCCTCCCCAGAGCCAGCTGCCCCCAGAGGCCCCTCTGCCCGGATCACCCCCCGGCTCCACCATGCGCCCCCAGCTCCTGCCCCTGGCCCTCGCCCTCCTGGCAGCGCTGCCCCCGGGGGCGCAGGCAGGTAAGGAGCCAACCCGGCCGGGGGCCGGGCCTCTCTCCCAGGCGGGCCGGGGCCGGGGCCGGGGCCGGGGCCGGGGCTGGGGCTGGGCTCGGCCGGGGCGGCAGCCAACGGGGCGGGAGGCTCAGGGCTTGTCCCAGGGCCGAGAGGTCCCGGTGTAAACCACTGTCCTGCCCCAGAGGTGGCTGCATCTCTGCCCCGGGGGAGGGGGGGTCCCTGTATAACCAGCCGCCCCGCCCCAGAGGCGGCTGCATCTCCACACTGGAGCAGGGGTCCCTGGATAACCAGCCGCCTGGCCCCAGAGGTGGCTGCATCTCCGCCCCGGGGGAGGGGTCCCGGTATAACCGGCCGCCCCGCCCCAGAGGTGGCTGCATCTCCGCCCCGGGGGAGGGGTCCCTGTGTAACCAGCCGCCCCGCCCCAGAGGTGGCTGCATCTCCACACTGGAGCAGGGGTCCCTGGATAACCAGCCGCCTGGCCCCAGAGGTGGCTGCATCTCCGTCCCGGGGGAGGGGTCCCGGTATAACCGGCCGCCCCGCCCCAGAGGTGGCTGCATCTCCGCCCCGGGGGAGGGGTCCCTGTGTAACCGGCCGCCCCGCCCCAGAGGTGGCTGCATCTCCACACTGGGGAGGTCTCTCTGGATCCCCAGACTCGCCAGTGGTGATTCCCTGACACCGCTGGCCGGTCGGCCACCTCCCCGGGGCACGGCCAGGCCTGGCCTGGCTTGCAGAGGGGCTGGGGGCGAGGGGGGAGGCTGCCCATGACCCACCGGGTGTAACACGCCTCGGCGCGGCTGAGCCGGGACGGGCTCACACCCGGGCGCGAAGCGGCCCAGACGCCGGGCAGGGTCACGCTGCAGCGGAAGCCGGGGGCTGCGTTCCCCTGGGGCTGGGGCGTCCACACTGGTTTGTAACCGCCCCCCCCCCCCCGCCCCGGCTCCGGTGTCTCCGCGACGTCTGGCCGCCCGTGTCCCAGACACCCTGGCTGCCCTCGCGGGGGGGCGGCTTGTCCTGCCTGCAGCCTGGCGCCCCCTCGGGGATGGACGCAGGGCCGCAGCCGGGAGCTGGTAGTGGCCTCGTCCGGCCCCTGTGGATAAACACTGCCAGGCCGAGGGGCTGCGGGCAGGGCTTTGTCAGGGGTGAACGGTGACCCCCCTTTGCTCGTTAGCAAGGGGGGGGCTCCTAGGGTCACAGGGGGATCCCTGTGTACCGGCCCCACCCCAGAGCTCGGTGCAACACTGGGCAAGGGGATCCCTGTATAATCAGCCACCCCACCCCAGAGGTGGCGGCATCTCGGCCCCGGGGGAGGGGTCCCCGTCTCCCCAGGGCTCCGTCAGGCAGGACCCATCCGGCTCTGGTGTTCGCAGGCCCGGAGGTGACAGCAGAAGCCGGCTCGAGTGTGAGTCTCCCCTGCAACCTGACGGGGCCGGAGCTGAGCTGGCGATGGGTCCCGCGGTACCCGCGCTGCGCTGGTGCCAGCGGTGGGATAAAGACGATTTACGCAGTGACGGCGGCCGGGGAACACGACGCTCCGGAGGGGAAATTTCAGAAGCGGCTGCGGCTCCTAATGGGTCAGGGCACCCGAACCTCCGTCCTCCAACTCCGAAACCTCCACATGAACGACTCAGGGGCCTTCTTCTGTGCCAGCCCCAGGCAGGACGCCCCACCCATCTCTGTGACCATCACCCCCGGTAACGGCACTGCCGGGGGGGCGGGAGCCAGGACGCCTGGGTTCTCTCCCTGGCTCTGGAAGGGGCTGGGGAGGTTGAGGGTTTTGATGGGGGGCTATAGCCCAGAGCGGGGGGGGGGGAGTGACAAGCAGCCAGCAGGGGGCGGGTCGTTAACTGGATCCATCACTTTGGGCTCTGCCCCCACAGGCTGCCCGGCCGGGGCGTCCATCGAAATGATCCCCCAGGAGCTGGTCGTGGAGGGAGCGTCTGTGTCGCTCTCCTGTTCCCCCTGTGGGGCGCAGGGACCCACCTCACCCCCAGCAGGGGGCGCCACGTGGCGGCTCAATGGGGAACCACTACCAGACCCCACAGCCCCTCGGATCCTGAGGGCCAAGGTGACTATAGAGGGTTTCTCCAGCCGCTGGGAGGGTCTGTGGAGCTGCCACCTGCCTGGGGATCCCCCCCGGTCTGGGGGCTACTGCCTGGAGCGCCACCCGGGGGCACACGGGACCCAGGAGAGCCCCCCACCCGGCCCCACCCCCGTCAGTCCAGGTGCGTGTTCAGCCCAGTGTCCCTGTCAGTCAATGCGACCACCTCTGGGGCGGGGCAGCTGGGTACCAGCCGCACAGAATGGCGACGCCCCAGGGTTGGGGTGGGGAGTGACGGGGGAGCCTAGAGGCCACGGGGGGAGGTCGGCTGGGACCCCCGAGTTTGGATAAGACCCGGGCGCTGGGGTCCACAACCCACCTGTGGGGGGAAACGTACCAAGGGGTCCCTGTGCTGGCAGCCCCATCTCCTGCCCCAGAGGTGGCTGCAGCTCAGCACCCGGCGAGGGGTCCCTGGATAACCAGCCCCGTGTCCCACCCCAGAGGTGGCTGCAGCTCAGCTCCGGGTTTGTGGCCGCTCAAGCGTCTGTGTCCGGTCTCAGGCTTGGCGCCCGGCAGCGGCAGGGGGGTGACGGTGCTGGCCCTGCGCTGGGGCCTCGCCCTCCTCTTCCTCAGCGCCAGCCTCGGGGCCGTCGGCTACGTGCACTGGAGAACCCGGGCCCGGCCGGCCAGCAGGTACCCGCCCCCGTCCCGCCAGCGCCCCCTGCGGGGCTCCCCCTGCTGCCCCCGCCCTGCAGCCCAGCACCTCCTGCTGCCCCCACCCCGTTCCCCGCAGCCCAGCGCCCCCTGCGGGGCTCCCCCTGCCCCACCTGCAGCCCAACCACCCCCTGCTGCCCCCCACCCCGTTCCCCGCAGCCCAGCGCCCCCTGCGGGGCTCCCCCTGCCCCCCCCTGCAGCCCAACCCCCCCGCTGCCCCCGTCCCCTCGGGACTCCCCTGCCCTGCTCTCTGGGGCCATGGGGAGCCCTGACTGCCCGGGGAGAGCCCCCTGCTGCCCCAGCCCTGCAGCCCAGTGCCCCCTGCTGCCCCCCACCCCACTCCCTGCAGCCCAGCGCCCCACCCCCATTTCTCTGCTGTGGGCCTCACACGCCGTCTGTCTCCCTCCTTTCCTGTGTTTCAGGCCCCAGCGGGACTGAGGCCTCCGCTCCCGGGCGCTGCGTCCACACTGCACTGACCCCCATCCCCTTCCACTCGCCTGCGACGCCGGAAACTCCCCTCTGGGCCCCCATCCTGTCTGGTCACCGACCATGTATTTACTTCACATAATGTAGGGCCTACATTATTATTCCCCCCAGCAGGAGTACGGAATGGCCGGTTCCTGTGCTCAGGGTCCCCCTGGGAACGGCCCTGCCCCTGCTGTTGCCTGGGAAGAGGAATGTTGGAGACACAACCTGCAGCCACTTTGTGTACAGCTTGGCTTGTTTACAAACATAACGTAGGCCCTATAGGAAGGTTCTGCCAGGGCAGGATCTGAGGGAATCCCTCCCCTTTGGAGATGCCTTAACGTGCTTTGCACAACCTCCTCCTGTGGTTTACAGTTGGTTTGTTTGTGATACATAAGGTAGGACCTACCCTATTTTCCCCAGGAGCCAGGATGAGAGAGGTACCGGTTCCCATGGACCTTGTCCCACTGGACCCAACTCCCCCCCCCCTTCCGCTCTTAGATGATGCAATCAATCAAAAATAACCCCTTTTGTTGATGCTTTGGCTTGTTTACAATACAAAAGGTAGGACCTACAATATTGTAGTCAGGGCGTCATAATGTAAGAGCCCCCAGCTGCTGCCACTTGGAGAAGCAGAAAATGTCCTTTGGGGCTGTGACGAACTGGGAATGTTCTTCATGTTTTCTCTGAATACGGTGTTGGTGCCTCAGTGTCCCCTCTGCAGTTCTTAGTATCTAGGTGGGGGGATCAGGGTCTGTGGTTGCTGCAGAGCAAGGGGCCAGTGCACCTAATGCCTGACACTGTCTCCTGGCAACTGATGGCCTGGGGCCCCCCTCTGCAAGGTGCCAGCTGAAGGTGTTGGAGACAAAGGGGTCAGGTGACCTCCTGGCCCTGAAAGGGGCTGAGCAGAGAGGAGGGGCCGGAGGGGGTTGGGAGTCTGGAGCTGGCTGGGGACGAGGAGTGAGGGCAGACGTGGGGGTCTGGCTCACTGCCCCCCAGAATGGACCCGGCCGAGGGGTCCCGTTCGCTGTACCTACAAGCTCTGTGTTAGACCCTGTTCCTGTCATCGAATAAACCTCTGTGTTACTGGCTGGCTGAGAGTCACGTCTGACTGCGCAGTGGGGGGGCAGGACCCTGTGGCCCCCCCAGGACCCCGCCTGGGCGGACTCGCTGGGGGAAGCGCATGGAGGGGCGGGGGAGGCTGAATGCTCCGGGGTCAGACCCAGGAGGTGAAGCCGTGGGAGCTGCTTGCCCTGCAGACAGGCTGCTCCGAGGGAGAGGAGACTCCCCAGGGTCCTGCCTGGCTTGGTGGGGAGCAGCTCCAGAGCATCGCCCAGGGACCCCGTGACAGGGGCTAGTACCCATTGTGTTTACACTTGGGTTTCTGTACAGTGCACAGGGTAGGACCTACAATATTATTCTCAGCAGTCAGGAAGACCAGGCCACTGGTTGCCATGAGCAGGATTCCCCACTCATCTCCCACGGTATTCCGCCGTTTGGACCAGCAAAAAATAGATTCTGTTTGTTTACAGTTTATCTTGTTTACAATACATCATGTAGGACCTACAATATTGTTCTCAGTGGACTATAATGGAGGGGGACTGGTTCCTTATTTGATTTGTTTACAATACATAATGTAGGACCTACCATATTGTTTGTGGATCGTGACTGATTCCTATCAGCAACAGTTTCCTTGGCCATACACCCACCCTCCCCCTCCCACTCCTTTTAGCCATACAAAATTTCATTCATGGGCAACACCCACTTTATTTACACCTTGCATTGTTTATGATACATAATGTAGGACCTACGACGTGACTCCCAGGGGCCAGGAACAGAGACGGGGCCCCTCCTCCTGGCTGTTGCCAGTTGAAACCTCAGAAAAGTTCATAGGGGCCATGCCCTACTTGGACTTGTTTACAATACATAATGTAGGACCTACAATATTGTCAACCCAGTTCCCCCCCCCCCCCGAAACCCCAACCAGAGAAATGGTCTCATAGACCCTCCCCCACCCACACCCGAATCGCATGGGGCTGGGAGGCTCCAGGGAAGAGGGCGTCTTTGCCCGAGCTGGGGCCTGGCCGTGCCCCAGAGGTGCCCGCGCCCGTCAGCCGTGGCGGGTGGCCAGCTCGGAGTAGATGGTGGCCGGGCCGGTTTCCGCCCTGGCTCCGGCCCCGGCCCCGGCCCCGCGGGGCGCCTGGAAGTGCAGGGTGCTGTACGAGATCCCCTCGGGGCCCTGCGGAGACCGGGCAGGACAGAGCGGGGTTAGGGGGGCGTTACGGCCCCGGGGGAGAGCGACCCGCTGAGCGAGCTGATGGCAGAGCGCCCCCTAGTGAGCACCCCCTGGGGTGGCATTGGAGCCAGCCCTGACTGCCAGGGGAGAGCCCCCCGCTCAGCCCCCCTCTGCCCCCGGCCGAGCCCCCACTCCCCTCCCCCCATTCCCCCGCACCCTGCTCATGCCCCCCTCCCCGGCCCCGGCCGAGCCCCCACCGCTCTCCGCCCAGCCCAGCGCCCCCTGCTGCCCCCCCACCCCCTGCTGCTCCCTGCTCAGCCCCCACCCCGCTCCCCCCATTCCCCTGCCCCCCGCTCAGCCCCCCTCTGCCCCTGCCGAGCCCCCACCCCTCTCCCCCCTTCTGCCCCCTGCTCATCCCCTCCCCCAGCCCAGCGCCCTCTGCAGGCCCCACTCCCTGCTCAGCCCCCGCCCCCTGCTGAGACCCCAGGCTGCTCCCCCCAGCCCAGCGCCCCCTGCTGCCCCCCCCCCTGCCAAGCCCCCCCCCCCCCCCGACTGCCAGGGGAGTCACCTCGCCATCAGGGTGGGGGTCGGGGGATGGCGGCTTCTGCTCGGCTCCGCCAGGCGCGGGGGGGCCGGGCTGCTCCGCTGGGAACGGAGAGAGACAGTGAAAGGTGACGGAGGCCACGGCTTGGGCCACCAGCGCCCCCCCGAGGGGACAGGCCCCTGCCCCATTCCCTGCCCCCCTGAGCCAGCCAGTCCCCACCCTGGGGCCAGGTGGGAGCCGGCGCCCCCCAGAGGGGACAGACCCCTGCCCCATTTCCACCCCCTGAGCCAGCCAGTCCCTGCCCTGGGGCCGGGGGGGAGTGTGACAAAGGGGGTTTTATTCACCCTGATACTTTGGGGGTGGGACTGGGGGGGGTGAGTTTTGCTGGGCCCTGGGGCAGGTGAGGCTGTTTGCACCTGTGTGAGCTGGGCCCCAGGACGGGGGGTGACCAGGTGACACCTTTGGCCCGGGAAGCGAGAGGAGGAGCAAGGGGGGGGTGTCGGAGGTGGGGCGGCTGGAGGGAGGGGGTCTGCGTGGGGGGGCTAAGGGGGGGGGCCCAGAGGGGCGTCTGGCCCAGGACTCCCCACGACGGACTTGGCTGGAAGTCCCTGATTTCTGGGCTAACAGGCTCTGCCCCACGGCGTGTTCCTGCCGCCTGACACACCCGCTTTCCCCGCTGGCTGCGGAGTGGGGGGCCGGGCCCTGTCCCGGAGTGTGGGGGGGAGTCAGGCCCGGCCCCCCCGGCTCCCTGCGATTCCCCAGGGCTCTCAGGCAGCCGGGAAAGCAGCAGGTTTATTAGCCGCCAGGACACAGTCCCAGACAGGCCTTGCAGGCACAGACAACGGGATCCGCCCCAGCTAGGTCCACCTTGGGGCCCCAGGTCCCCTCCCTCCAGCCAGTCTCCCTCCCCCAGTGCTGATCGTCCTCCCAGGCCAACACCCCCCACTCAGCACGCACAGCCCCCAGCTCGGCACAGGCCCCCTGGCCCCCCAGGGCCCCGCCCGGGCGGACCCGCTGCAGGACGCGCACGGTGGGGCGGGGGAGGCTGGATGCTCTGGCTCAGACCCAGGGAGGTGGAAGCTGGGGACAGTCGCTCCGAGCGGAGGGTCCCCCAGATCCTGCCCGGCTCCGTAGGGAGCATCCCCCGGGGACCCCGGGACAGGGAGCCGGCGCAGGGGCCAGGCCCGTTCCCTGCCCCCCTGAGCCAGCCAGGCCCTGCCCTGGGGCTGGGGGGAGCCGGCGCCCCCCAGAGGGGACAGGCCCCTGCCCCATTCCCTGCCCCCCTGAGCCAGCCAGGCCCTGCCCTGGGGCTGGGGGGAGCCGGCGCCCCCCAGAGGGGACAGGCCCCTGCCCCATGCCCCGCCCCCGGCGCTCACCTGCTCGCTCCGATTTTCTGTCCATTTCCGTCACCATGGGGGTCACACTGGGGGGGGGGGGACAGGGACAGTTAGAGGCAGGGAAACGCCTGGGACAGGCCCGGCCCCTATGGAATAACCCCCTATAGCGGCCGGCGGCCTCCCCCCCCAGAGAATCCCCTGCCCTACGGCCCCCAGGCTGCCCCCCTGCCTCAGGCCCCCACAGACGAACTCTCCCTCTATCCCTTCCCCAGCCCCCTATAGGGTCTATACCCACCCGGGGTACAGAGCTCTGTGTCTGCCTCTCCCGGTCCCTATAGAGCGGCATCCCCTATAGCCCCCAGCCTGGGCCCCTCCCCTATGGACTAGGATGTCCTGTGTGTACCAGCCCCTAGGACACCCCCACCCTTCATTCCCCAATCGCCCCCTGTCCCCTATAGAAATATTTCCCCCTATAGCCCCATTAGCCCCCATGGGACCCCCCCAACTCCCTCCCCATCCCGCCCCCCCATTGGAATCTCCCCCTATCGCTGCCCCAGTCCATCCCCCCCACCATGGACTGACCCCGCCTACCTCCCCCGCCCCCCGGGATTGTTCAGCCCCCAGCACCGCCCCCCCCATTGCCCCCCTGTACCTGGCGGCCCTGGCCCGGCGCCTCCTACGGCAAATAACAGCGACGATGCCCACGAGGACCAGGCCCAGAGCGGCCCCCGCGCAGCCCCCGACCAGAGGCAGGACCGAGGTGGGACTGGGGCCTGGGGAAAGAATGGGGGCTGGGATCACTCGCCCGGCGCTGAGCTGCAGCCACCTCTGGGGCGGGACACGGGGCTGGTTACACGGGACCCCTCGCCGGGCGCTGAGCTGCAGCCACCTCTGGGGCGGGACACGGGGCTGGTTACACGGGACCCCTCGCCGGGCGCTGAGCTGCAGCCACCTCTGGGGCGGGACACGGGGCTGGTTACCCAGGGACCCCTCGCCGGGCGCTGAGCTGCAGCCACCTCTGGGGCGGGACACGGGGCTGGTTACACGGGGACCCCTCGCCGGGCACTGAGCTGCAGCCACCTCTGGGTGGGAGCTGGGGAACAGCCACGGGGAACGGCTTCACCCAGGGCTGGTGCCTTTAATTTCTGCCCCTCTCAGCCGGTCGCCTGCAGCCCCAGCTGAGCTGGAATCGGGCGGAGACGCGAGGGGGGCGCAGGGCCTGGGGAGATCCGCTCACCTGGACTGACGGGGGTGGGGCCGGGTGGGGGGCTCTCCTGGGTCCCGTGCGCCCCTGGGTCGCGCTCCAGGCAGTAGCCCCCAGACCGGGGGGGATCCCCAGGCAGGTGGCAGCTCCACAGACCCTCCCAGCGGCTGGAGAAACCCTCTATCGTCACCGTGTTAGACCTCAGGATCCGAAGGGCTGTGGAGTCTGGCAGCAGCTTCCCATTGAGCCGCCACGTGGCGCCCCCTGCGGGGGGTGAAGTGGGTCCCTGCGCCCCACAGGGGGAACAGGAGAGCGACACAGACGCTCTCTCCCCGACTGGCTCCTGGGGGACCGCGGTGATGGACGCCCCGGCCGGGCAGCCTGTGGGGGCAGGGCCCAAAGTGATGGATCCAGTTAACGACCCGCCCCCTGCTGGCTGCTTCCCACTCCACCTCCCCCCCCCCCCCGCTCCAGGCTATAGCCCCCACATCAAAACCCTCAACCCCTCCCCCCTTCCAGAGCCAGGGAGAGAACCCAGGCGTCCTGGCTCCCACCCCCCAGCAGTGCTGTTACCGGGGGTGACGGTCATGGAGATCAGTGGGGCCTCCTGGCTGGGGCTGGCACAGAAGAAGGCCCCCGAGTCGTTCATGTGGAGGGGTCGGAGTTCGAGGACGGAGGTTCGGGTGCCCTGATCCATTAGGAGCCGCAGCCGCTTCTGAAACCTCCCCGCCGGAGCATCGTGTGCCCCGGCCGCCGTCACTGTGTAAATCGTCTGTATCCCACCGCTGGCACCAGCGCAGCGCGGGTACCGCGGGACCCACCGCCAGCTCAGCCTCGGCCCCGTCAGGTTGCAGGACAGATTCACAGTGGAGCCGGCTTCTGCCGTCACCTCCGGGCCTGCGAACACCAGAGCCTGATGGGTCCTGCCTACGAGAGAGTAAACGTGACGGGGCCCCCCTCGCCTGGTGCTGAGATGCAGCCACCTCTGGGGTGGGGTGGCTGATTATACAGGGATCCCCTTGCTCAGTGTTGCACCTAGCTCTGGGGTGGGGCCCGTATACAGGGATCCCCCGTGACCCTTGGAGCCCCTAACGAGCAAAGGGGGTCGCCATTCAGCACCGTTCACCCCTGAGAAAGCCCCGTTGCAGCCCCTCGCCCTGGCAGGATTTATCCACAGGGGCCGGGTGAGGCCACTACCAGCTCCCGGCTGCGGCCCTGCGTCCGTCCCCGAGGGGGCGCCAGGCTGCAGGCAGGACAAGCCGCCCGCGGGCATCACGGCACACGGCCCCCAGCACCCGGCTCCCGTCGCTCGGGCCGTCTCGTGACAGGGCCCGGCCTGCAGGAGCCCCGGCCGAGCCGCCGAGGGGCCGGCTGCACCCACATCGCGCGACACCAGGGTCCTGGGGACGGAGGGGCCGAGCCGGAGTCAAGCCAGGATCCGGGGCCCTTTGCTTTGCAGTGTGGACGCAGCCCGGCTGGGCTCATCGTTATACAGGAACCCCTCCCCCAGGGCTGAGATGCAGCCACCTCTGGGGTGGGACAGGGGGTGGATACACAGGGACCCCTCACCTGGAGCTCAGATGCGGCACCTCTGGGGTGCACAGGCACCGACTTCCCCCATTCCCGGTGGGTGCCCAACACCCCCCCTCCGCCCCGGCCCTGCTCCTGCACCACCGTCACCCCAGCCCCATTCCACCCCCTCCCCCAAGTCCCTGCCCTGGCCCTGCCTCTTCTCCACCTCCCCCCTCCCCCCCAGCGTGTGGTGTCCCCACTCCTCCCCCTCCCTCCCGGAAAGTCATAATCACCAGCAAACAGCTGTTAGGCGGCAGGAAGCGCTGGGGGGGGAGGAGCGGGGCCTCGGGGCACTGGGGGAGACGAGGGGGGAGCTTGGCTGCCGGTGGGTGCGGAGCACCCAGTAATTTTTCCCTGTGGGTGCTCCAGCCCTGGAGCCATGGAGTCAGCGCCTACGCTGGGGTGGGACACGGGGCTGGTTATCCAGGGACCCCTCGCCGGGCGCTGAGATGCAGCCACTTCTGGTGTGGGACACGGGGCTGGTTACACAGGGACCCCTCGCCGGGCGCTGAGCTGCAGCTAACTCTGGGTGGGAGCTGGGGAACAGCCACAGGGAACAGCTTCACCCAGGGCTGGTGCCTTTAATTTCTGCCCCTCTCAGCCGGTCGCCTGCAGCCCCAGTTGAGCTGGAATCGGGCGGAGACGCGCAGGGGGCGCAGGGCCTGGGGAGATCCACACACCTGGACTGGTGGGGCCGGGGCCGGGTGGGGGGCTCTCCTGGGTCCCGTGCGCCCCCGGGACGTGCTCCAGGCAGTAGCCCCCAGACCGGGGGGGATCCCCAGGCAGGTGGCAGCTCCACAGACCCTCGAACGAGCTGGAGAAACCCTCTATTGTCACCGTGTTAGACCTCAGGATCCGAAGGCCTGTGGAGTTTGGTAGCGTTTCCCCATTGAGCCGCCACGTGGGGCCCCCTGCTGGGGGTGAGGTGGGTCCCTGCGCCCCACAGGGGGAACAGGAGAGCGACACAGACGCTCCCTCCACGACCGGCTCCTGGGGGATCATTCTGATGGACGCCCCGGCCGGGCAGCCTGTGGCGGCAGAGCCCAAAGTGATGGATCCAGTTAACAACACCCCCCTGCTGGCTGCTTGTCACTCCCCCCCCCCCCCGCCCCAGGCTATAGCCCCCCCCCCGTCAAAATCCTTAACCCCTCCCCCTCCCAGAGCGAGGCGAGAACCCAGGCGTCCTGGCTCCCCTCCCCCCGGCAGTGCCGTTACCGGGGGTGACGGTCACGGAGATCAGTGGGGCCTCCTGGCTGGGGCTGGCACAGAAGAAGGCCCCCGAGTCGTTCATGTGGACGGGTCGGAGTTCGAGGACGGAGGTTCGGTTTCCCCGACTCGTTAGGAGCCGCAGCCGCTTCTGAAACCTCCGCTCCGGAGCGTCGTGTTCCTGGGCCGCCGTCACTGTGTAGATCGTCTGTGTCCCACCTCTGCCACCAGCGCAGCGCGGGTACCGCGGGACCCACCGCCAGCTCAGCTCAGGCCCCGTCAGGTTGCAGGGGAGCCTCACACGCGAGCCGGCTTCTGCCGTCACCGCCGGGCCTGCGAACACCAGAGCCTGATGGGTCCTGCCCTGGAGAGACGGGGCCCCCTCGCCTGGTGCTGAGATGCAGCCACCTCTGGGGTGGGGTGGGGTGGCTGATTATACAGGGATCCCCTTGCTCAGTGTTGCACCGAGCTCTGGGGTGGGGCCCGTATACAGGGATCCCCCCCATGACCCTAAGAGCCCCCTCTTGCTAACGAGCAAAGGGGGTCGCTGTTCACCCCTGACAAAGCCCCGCCCGCAGCCCCTCACCCTGGCAGTGTTTATCCACAGGGGCCGGACGAGGCCGCTACCAGCTCCCGGCTGCGGCCCTGCGTCCGTCCCCGAGGAGACGCCAGGCTGCAGGCAGGACAAGCCGCCCGCGGGCATCACAGCACACGGCCCCCAGCAGCCGGCTCCCGTCGCTCGGGCCGTCTCGTGCCAGGGCCCAGCCTGCAGGAGCCCCGGCCGTGCCGCCGAGGGGCCGGCTGCACCCGCATCGCGCAACACCAGCGTCCTGGGGACAGAGGGGCCGAGCCGGAGTCAAGCCAGGATCCGGGGCCCTTTGCTTTGCAGTGTGGACGCAGCCTCGCCAGGCTCGTGGTTATAGAGGAACCCCTCCCTCGGGGGGGAGATGCAGCCACCTCTGGGGCGGGGCGGCTGGTTATATGGGGACCCCTCCCCCGGGGCGGAGATGCAGCCACCTCTGGGGCGGGGCGGCTGGTTATATGGGGACCCCTCCCCCGTGTGGAGCTGCAGCCACCTCTGGGGCGGGGCGGCCGGTTATACAGGGACCCCTCTTCCGGGGCAGAGATGCAGCCACCTCTGGGGCGGGGCGGCTGGTTATACAGGAACCCCTCCCCCGGGGCGGAGCTGCAGCCACCTCTGGGGCAGGACAGTGGTTTACACCGGGACCTCTCGGCCCTGGGACAAGCCCTGAGCCTCCCGCCCCGTTGGCTGCCGCCCCAGCGAGCCCAGCCCCAGCCCCGGCCCCACCCCGCCTGGGAGAGAGGCCCGGCCCCCGCTGGGTTGGCTCCTTACCTGCCTGCGCCCCTGGGGGCAGCGCTGCCAGGAGGGCGAGGGCCAGGGGCAGGAGCTGGGGGCGCATGGTGGAGCCGGGGGGTGATCCGGGCAGAGGGGCCTCTGGGAGCAGCTGGCTCTGGGGAGGGGCCTCGTTCCCGGCCGCTGAGGGGAAGAGGAAGGAGGTTGTGAAGCAATCAGGAAACCCACAGAGCTCGGGCAGCTGCAACCCCTTCGCTGCGGCGCTGGGGGGGCAGCGGGGGGCTCTGCCGGGCAGTCAGGGCTCCCCATGGCCCCAGGGCCGTGCCGGGGCCGGTGCTGTCTGTTTACCCCGGCCCCACACTGATCGGTTAAGTGCCAGGGGGCCGCAGCCCCACAGACCAGCCATTGTGGGGCGGCTTGTGAGGAATTAACCAACCCCCCCCCCCCCCGCACACACACACAGATCCAGCAGGGACACGCACACACACACACACACACACAGAGCCAGCAGGGACACGCACACACACACACACACACACAGAGCCAGCAGGGACACACACACACACACACAGAGAGCAGGGACACACACACACACACACAGCCAGCAAGGACACACACTCACACACACACACACACAGCAGGGAGACACACACACACACACACACACACAGCCAGCGGGACACACACACACACACACACTCACACACAGCCAGCAAGGACACACACACACACACACACACACACAGAGCCAGCAGGGACACACACACACACACACACCAGGGACACACACACACACACACACACAGAGCCAGCAGGGACACACACACACACACTCACACACACACACACACAGTCTGAGTGGACCGGGTCAATCAGCACTTTCAAGCTGACCCCTTGTATGTCCCTGGACTCAGCGGGCTGGGTCGAGCGGCTCTGCCAGGCTGCCCCCCTCGTATGTCCCGGGTTCAGCACGTCCCTGTCCCCACTCTCACCTCCCAGCTGTACCGGCAGCAACCCCCTGGCTGGGCAAACCCCGCGGGATCTTGGGCACTACAGGGATCTGCAGCTTAGGTAAGAGGAGCGTTGCTGCAGAATGAAAAGGGAAGCTAAAGACACAAGAGTAAAGTTCAGACAGAGAGAGAGGGAGACGCAGGCAGTTTAAGCATAAATGTTATTTATTGAATAACAGCGATAACCACGCGCGGAGCCTAAACCCGCATCGCAGGGACACTGTTAACGGTTAACACCTGAGGTAGAGAAGAAAACAGAGCTGGGGGTGGATCTCACCCACTCCACGGGGCTGGAACTGGTCGGGGGTCCCAGGCGAGGCTGGTAGCCGAGGGCAGGAGCCAGGCAGAGCCCCCAGCCCGACCGGGCAGGAGATGAGGGAGTCCCGGGGGAGCAGATGCAGAGTTCGGGTCCCGGCGGCAGAGCCCTGACCGGGGCTGGAGGGCGAACGCTGGGCTGGGTTGTGGGTGCGCTGGGGGCTCCGGGGTTTTCTGCAGGCCGGACAGCAGGAGCTGCTGGGGCTCGGCGCTGGGGGGTTCTCCCGGGGAGTCACACTCCCCCCCCCCCCCCAGCCTCAGCAGTTTGGGGTCAGTCCGGATCCATCGCTGGAACCGGGCTGATCCCGCCCAGCCGGGCGCGGGCAGAGGTGGGGCCGTTGCCGTCTGGAGCAGAGATTCCCAGGCCGCCGTGGGGCCCGGCTCTCCCGGGCCGGCCCCACAGTTCAGTGCGGTTCTCTGCTCTGCAGCCCGGAGCTAGTGCAGGTGTCTTCACCGGCCACCCTGGTCAGGGGGGGGTCTAGGTGTGTCGTCCCCCCTGCCCCCCCCCCCGCTGCTCACCCCACGTCTTCGCTCTGCTCTGCTCTGGTACAAGCACAGGCTGGCGGGGGTGGGAGTCAGACAGGCTGGACACTGCGCCCTGGTTCCCCAAAACCACAGAGCCGGCAGGGGGACACACACACACACACACACACACACGGCAGGGACAGATACACAGACACACACACACCCGGCAGGGACACACACACACACACACACACACACACAGACCAGGAAGGGACACATGCGCACACACACAGACACACACACACACAGAGTCAGCAGGGACGGACACAAACACACACCCAGTCTCTCTTACACACACACAGAGCCAGCAGGGACACACACACACACACACATACAGAGACCTGGCAGGGACGGACACACACACACACACACACACACAGAGCCGGCAGGGGGACACACACACACACACACACACACACACACACACAGAGTTACACACACACACCCCGCTCGGGCTCCTTTCCCGGCTGGCGGGGGGGGGGGGCATGTCCGGGGGGGGGCCCTCCTGGTGACGTCACTGGAATTCCCTGCGGGTGGGGGGGAAATTTCCGCGCGCGGCCGGCACGTCACTGGGGGCGGGGCTGGCGGGCGGGGGGTCCCCGGGCCGGCGCCGGGCGCAGCCAGACGGACGCGGCCGGGGCCCCAGACACACGGACGGGCTGGATCGGGCGGTGAGCGACCCCGGGGCGGGGCCGGGCCGGGATCGGGGGGCTGGGGGGGAGCGGGGAGACGGGGCTGGGGGGCGGGCTGGGGGGAGGGGGACAGATGTGGGGCGGGGGGGTCTGGTGCTGCCTGGGGGGGGACGGATGGGGGCTCTGTGGGGCTGGCTGGGGGAGGGAGGGAGACGGATGGGGTGGCTGGTGGGGAGGGGGGTCTGTGGGGTTGGCTGGGGGAAGGAGGACAGATGGGGGGTCTGTGGGGCCTGGGAGGACAGATGTGGGGGTCTGGGGCTGGCTGGGGGGGAGAGAGGGGGACGGATGGGGTTGGGAGGGGGGATGTCTCGGGCTGGGTGGGCCGGGGGGACGGCTGGGGGGGTGTCTGAGGCTGGCAGTGGGAGAGAGGGGGACGGATGGGGTGGATGGTGGGGATGGGGGATCTGTGGGGCTCTGTGGGCCGGGGGGGACAGATGGGGGGTCTGGGGCTGGCAGGGGGAGAGAGGGGGACGAGTGGGGTGGATGGTGGGGAGGGGGAATCTGTGGGGCCGGGGGGGGGGCGGATGGGGGGGTCTGGGGCTGGCAGGGGGAGAGAGGGGGACGGATGGGGTGGATGGTGGGGAGGGGGATCTGTGGGGCCGGGGGGGGCGGATGGGGGGCTCTGGGGCTGGCAGGGGGACGGGTGGGGGGAGGGGGCGGATGGGGGGCTCTGGGGCTGGCAGGGGGACGGAGGGGGGAGGGGGATCGGGGGGGGCGGATGGGGGGCTCTGGGGCTGGCAGGGGACGGGTGGGGGGAGGGGATCTGTGGGGCTGGCTGGGGGAGAGAGGGGGACGGATGGGGTGGATGGTGGGGAGGGGGGTCTGGGGCTGGCTGGGGGAGGGAGGGGGACGGATGACGGGAGGGGGTATCTGTGGGGGCGGATGGGGGTGGGGGGGGCTCTGGGGCTGGCAGGGGGACGGATGGGGTGGATGGTGGGGAGGGGGGATCTGTGGGGCGTGGGGGCGGATGGGGGGGTCTGGGGCTGGCAGGGGGACGGGTGGGGAGGGGGGATCTGTGGGGCCGGGGGGGCGGGTGGGGGGCTCTGGGGCTGGCAGGGGGACGGGAGGGGGGATCTGTGGGGCAGGCTGGGGGAGAGAGGGGGACGGATGGGGTGGATGGGGGGGAGGGGGGTCTGGGGAGGGCTGGGGGAGGGAGTCGGACGGAGGGGGACGGATGACGGGTGGGGGGGATCTGTGGGGGCGGATGGGGGGGGGGGGGGGGCTCTGGGGCTGGCAGGGGGACGGGTGGGGCGGGGGGATCGGGGGGGCGGGGGGGGCGGGTGGGGGGGACTGTGGGGCTGGCTCGGGGAGGGACGGGGACGGATGGCGGGAGGGGTGATCTGTGGGGCCGGGGGGGCGGGTGGGGGGATCTGTGGGGCTGGCTGGGGGAGGGAGGGGGACGGATGACGGGTGGGGGGGATCTGTGGGGGCGGATGGGGGGCTCTGGGGCTGGCAGGGGGACGGGAGGGGGGATCTGTGGGGCTGGCTGGGGGAGGGTGGAGGCACAGCTGGGGGGCGCCCCCAATGGAAAGGCCCCGGCGGGGACGGGGGCGGGGGATCCCCGCGGGTCTCTCCGGGAACGTCCGCGGCCCCCGGGGGATTCCCCAGGGGGACTCGGGACTCGTGGACCCGGGATTGAATGAATAGACCGGAAAAGTTCCAGCCTCCCAGCCAATCAGAGCGCGGAGGAGGGTCTAGACCCTCGCTGTTCAGCCAATCAGCACAGGGACAGAGTTAATGGGAGACGTCATTGTCTCTGAGCCAATCAGGCCTGGGGAATGGGAAATACCACCGCTCCTAGCCAGTCAGCTCCGGGAGTGGGATAGACCACTGCCCCCTGGCCAATCAGACTCAGGGAATGGGACAGACCCACTCCCAGCCAATCAGAGCTCGGAATGGGATAGATGACTGACTATCAGCCACTCAGCTCTGAGCAGGGGAGGGAGGGTGCACCGGCTCTCAGCCAATCAGCACCGTTTAACCCTTTCCTGTCTGGCTCTTTCTCCCCACAGGCATCCCCTCCCCCCACCGAGATGAGCTCAATAATCTTCAGCCCCTGGGGCAGCGCCAAGCTGCTCTCGGCTCCCAGCCCCACCCAGCAGGGGGAGCCGGAGGGGTCCCTGGGGGGGGCGCCCGGAGCCTCCGAGGGGGGATCCCGGTGCGACTGGTGCGAGCAGCTCACGGAGCCGGGGCACAGCAGGGACTGTGGGCACCACGTCTGCAAAGAGTGCGAGCGGGACTCCAGCAGGTGGGGGGCGCTGGGGGGCAGCAGGGGGCGCTGGGCTGCTGGGCGGGCACCAGGGGCTGCTGGGCGGGGGCAGCAGGGCGGGGGCAGCAGGGGGCGGAGCGGGAGGCACCAGGGGGCGCTGGGCTGCGGGGAGCAGGGCGGGGGCAGCAGGGTAAGGGGCAGGGGGACAGCAGTGGGGCTGGGCTGCTGGGGGCCAGGAGGGAGCAGGGCGGGAGGCACCAGGGGGCGCTAGGCTGCGGGGAGCAGGGCGGGGGCAGCAGGGTAAGGGGCAGGGGGACAGCAGTGGGGCTGGGCTGTGGGGGGCAGCAGGGAGCGAGGCAGGAGGCACCAGGGGGGCTGGGCTGCGGGGAGCAGGGCGGGGGCAGCAGGGTAAGGGGCAGGGGGACAGCAGTGGGGCTGGGCTGTGGGGGGCAGCAGGGAGCGAGGCAGGAGGCACCAGGGGGGCTGGGCTGCGGGGAGCAGGGCGGGGGCAGCAGGGTAAGGGGACAGCAGTGGGGCTGGGCTGTGGGGGGCAGCAGGGGGCGCTCTCCCGTGCCAGGCAGTGCCGATACCCTGACACCTTTCCTCTCCCGGGCTTTGCAGGGCCGGGATCCTGTCCTGTCTTCAGTGTTTGGAGGACCAGGGAAAGCAGCTGCTCAACGACCTGGACCGGGTACGTCGGTCTGGGGGACACGTGGCTCTAGTGCTCAGACAAAAGCTAGTCCCCCCGTCAAAGCACTGTCCTAGCACGCGGCGGATGGAGATGTGGGGACGAGTATTTCCAGGGGCGCTGTGGGGCAGGGCGGGAGGCTCAGCAGGGGGCGCTTTCCCCGGGCAGGCAGGGCTGGCCCCACGGCGGGACTGGGGGGCCCGTGGGCTCAGCTCTCTCCTCTCGCCCGTAACAGGTGCGCCATCCGCAGGTTGGGATGGTGGAGGAGGGCGAGGCCCTGGCGGCCCCGTCCCGCCGGCGCCTCGTGGTGGAGGTGGTGCAGGGGCCGCAGGAGCCCCGGGGACGGCTGGACCAGCGGCTGGACGAGGTGGAGGCGCAGCAGAAGACCTTGCAGAACATCGTGACGGTGCTGAGCCGGGAGATGGGCCGGCGCGAGGGGGCCAGAGGCTCGGCCAACGGGGGCTCGGCCAACGTGCTGGGGGAAGCCATGGCCCGAATCCTGTACCTGGAGGAGAAGGTCAGCGCTCGCCCCACAGCTGGGGGGGGGGCGGGGGTGTCAGAAACCCCCATGCCAGCTCGTTGACCTCTGACCTCTCCCATTTGGCCCCTGCTCCCAGAGTTGACCTATGACCCCAGCTTGGACCAAGGATTTGACATTTGAGTCATGAGCCCTCAGATTCAGCCTTCGGCCCCATGGTTTAGCCATGAACTTTCAGGGTTGACCTATGACCCCACTGCTCTCAACTTTGACCTCTGATCCCTTACATTAGTCCCATGGTTGCCCCAAGAGCTTTCAGAGTTGACCTGTGACTTCATGGTGACCTGTGAGTTCTGACCTTTGACCCCCCTGCATTGGACCTGTGGTTGGCCCATGTGCTCTCAACTTTGACCTCTGACCCCTCCCATTCGATGCAGGGTCCAAAAATAGACCAAAGACCTTTCCGAGTTGCCCTACAACGCCCCCTATTGGCTACCACCTTGCACCTGCTCCCCCATGGGTCAGCTTGGGCCCATGAGGCCTGAACCTTGACCCATGACCTCACGTTTGACACTTGACCCATGACCTTAGCCCCGTTGTCCTGTCTCCTTCCTTGTGGTATATTGCACCCTGCCCATGAGCATCCCAGCCACCGACTGGACCCCAGACCTCAACTCCCACCAACTTCTCCATCCCCTTCCTTCCAGGTGGCCCAGCAGGACACGCTCCTGGCCCTCAAGGATGTGATGATCAGCAACCTGGGGGCCCGGGTCGAGGCCCTGGAGCAGACCTCCTACAACGGGCAGTTTCTCTGGAGGCTCCCTGACATAGGGCGCAAGATGCAGCAAGCCCTTTCCAGACAGACACCTGCCCTCTACTCTCCCCGTAAGTGCCATCACCGGGGAGCAGAAGGAAATCCCCCAGCATGCACCACACCTTGGCCACAGCAATAGCATGTGGCAGAGAGTTCCCGCAGCCCAACACCATGTGTGGGTCAGTGCAAGAGGTAGCAAATCCCCCATAATGCACCTCAACAGGGATGCATCACCATGGAGGCTATCCTGGCTGTGCTAACATCCAGGAGCAGGGAGTTCCGCAGGTTAATGCCAGCCTACAGCAAGGAAAACAGCAGAGGATGTTCAGAAATCCCCTGCAATGCTCTCCATGGAGGCAACATGCCTTCTGGGAATATTTTAGATACATAAAGATCCAATAGCAAACAGTCCTGCAGGCAAAACACCAAGACCAGATGGCCATGTTGAGGTCTGTGACCCTATAATGCCCTTCACCAGACAGCAAAGCCCCACAACTGGAATGTCCTCAGCACAATGATTTCCTGTTGTGGGGGGTTCCAGAGGTTAACAGTGGGCAGAGTATAGCATAAATCCCACATAATGCACCTCAGTGGGTATTATCCCCCAGAACACTTTGGGCATGGTGAAATCTAGTGGCAGGGAGTTCCACAGGTGAACACTATTCAAAGTCATTAGCTTTACGGCAGACAACCAGGCAACAGTAGTGGGAAGTAATAAATCCCCTGTGATGTGTCAGTCAGCCTGGAATAGCCCTCGGCACAACAATGTCATGGGGCCTGGAGTCCCACACGTTAACAGTGTCCCCAGGTCAGTGCACTTAGTGGGACATGGGGGAGGGAAGCAGAAATTCCCCCACCACGCAATCGTCTCCTGTGAAATAGCTTGGTGTGGTAATATCATGGGGCAGGGAGTTCCACAGTCACACGCGTTTGTCAGTGGGAGAGGCAGATATCAGTCATCTCTCTCTCTCTCTGCCTCCATCAGCCTTTTACACCAGCCGCTACGGCTACAAACTCTGCCTCAAGGTTTACCTCAACGGGGACGGCACCGGGGCTGGGACGCACATCTCCCTCTTCTTGGTGCTGATGAGGGGCGAATACGATTGCTGGCTCAAATGGCCTTTCCATCACAAGGTGAGAGGGGCATGGGACACGGGGTCTTTCCCCTATAGGGAGCCCCACGGACCTCTAACAACCTTTAATCCTTTCAATCCGCTCCCCAGGTCACCTTCACGCTTCTGGATCAAGTCGGCGACCGTCACATCTCAAGCTCTTTCCGACCGTCGGAAGCCTCCTCTTCCTTCCAGCGGCCCGTGAGCAACTGCAACATAGCCAGCGGCGTCCCCGAATTCTTCCCCCTGTGCCAGCTCCACGCCCCGGAAGCCACCTACATCCACGAGGACACCTTAGCCTTCAAGGCCCTGATCGGCGACACCAACCTCTAGAGTGGGGCAGTTCGTCTGCGGCCCACGGGACTGGGGCTTGGGCCTCACTCGGGCCTAGAGACATAGCCGACAGCTTGGACTCCCGGGTTGGTGTCTTTCAAGATGGCTGCCTGCACCGCCTCTCCCCTGCCAAGCCTTCACTCAAGATGGCCGCCCACACCGCCTCTTCCCTGCCAAGCCTTCGCCCAAGATGGCTGCCCACACCGCCTCTCCCCTGCCAAGCCTTCACCCAAAATGGCTGCCCACACCGCCTCTCCCCTGCCAAGCCTTTGCCCAAGATGGCCGCCCACAATGCATCTCCCCCCACCAGGCCTTCACCCAAGATGGCTGCCCACAACGCCTCTCCCCCACCAAGCCTTTGCCCAAGATGGCCACCAAGACCTCGCTTCCCCTCCCATGGCTTCATCTAAGAAGCTGGCCATGAAAAATGGAGGTCGACCCTTCTTGGTAACCACCATGGAAGAGGTTTTCAAGACAATATGACCCTGAAGTCTCTTCCCAGACGGCCACTCATGAATAGGTTCTGCCTCCTTTGAAAGCTTAGTCCGAGACAGTGGCCACGAATAATGGAGGGTGAGCCCTCGGGGCAGCCATCTTGGAAGAGACGAAGGTGGAGGGAGACCCTTCAGTGTCATCCAAGATGGCTGACCATGAGAACTGTTGTGGCAGCCATCTTGGCAGCTCTTCTGACAGTGGAGGGAGATGTAGGATGATCCTCCAGCTGGTGGCCCCCACCTAAGGTCTCCCTCACACAGGGAGGGTCAGCTATGGGGATATACAAAGCCGCCCCCCCCCCCAACAGTATGGAGCTCGCCTTCAGTGCCTGCAGTTCCCCCCACACCTCAGAGAGCAGCTGCACGGCTGTTCCTGGCGGGGGTTGTTGACCAGCTCTTATTTTTGTAGACCCTACACAAAGTCATACCAAACGCGACCTCAGCAGCAACGTGCCAAGCAGCTCTGGGCTTTTCGGGAGTCCGATGATCCCGCTGGGACAGGGACGGCCAGAAATGGGGCGTTTTTGTTTTCAATACGCCAAAGCAGACTGGACTATTTAAGAGGGAAAATATTTGTAACTGAATTAAACTCTTATTTATTTAGTTGACATTAAATCTATTTATGGATCACAGCAGCTGCTCTGGGGGGGTCGGCATTTTGCACCCCCCTCCCAAAAATTAAAGTGGGTCCAATGGAGAGAATTGAAATTGAAGTGTGAGGTTTCCCCTCTAGGGGATGCTGGCTCTGGGTGGGGGCACTGGCTGGCTCAGGGGGTAAGCAGTGGGGTACAGGTCCCCCCCTAATTGAGACATGACTCGGAGCTAAATTGGTTCAATTCTTTATTGTGTCAAAGATCTCAGAGGCAGTGAGAAGCTAAACACCCCCTCCCTCTGGATCAACACCCTGGCTCTGCCCTCGGGGGCGCTCCTACTCCACATCACCAGGGGCTCCTAGGAGCCCCCCTAACTACTCTAACACACACACAAGGCACCCCTGTCTTTGGGGGGGCAGTCACCCTTACATAGCTAGAGGTCTGGGATCCCCAGCTGCCCCACAGCAGGCCTAGCCAGCCTGGTATCCCAGCGCTACCACCAACCGTCAGCCCCAAGGACCCACAGTTGCTACTGCTAACGGGGGAAGGGGTCGTGCTATTGGGGTGTGGCAGTGGGGAGCGAGTTGTGTTTCAAGGGGGTGAGAGGGGTTACCCCCAAAACACCAGCACCATAGATTAGTGGATGAATGGCAGAGGGGGGCTGGAAGATCCTAACCACAGTGAAAGGTCCCCCCTAATTCAGGGCTCTCAGGTATCGGGGGTCCTCCAATGCCGTGGCTTCAATATTGGGGTCCCATTGCGTGGTATAACATGCCTGTATCCCCCACACCTCCCCCCCGGTGGCATGATAAATCAGGGTCCCCCAAACCCTCCACTATCCCAGCGGGACATAGCTGGGTTCCCCAAACCCCCATATGGGGATGTAACACCTCCCTCCCCAGGCCACCCACTAAGTATAGATGGGTCCCACCCGCCGTTGCTCCTGGAGAAGGAACAAAGGGACCCCCAACAATTTGGAGGCCCCACCCAATGGGCTTCCACCCTCTCCTGCTAATGGAGACCCCCTGCTCTCCACCTCCCAAGAAGGCAGGACCCCATTATTTTCAGGGTCCGCATGATGTGGTAGGTTCCAAATATGCCCCCCCGGCTTCTGGGGGCTTGGGGGACCCCACTTTCCAGGCAGGTGGGGAGGCAGTAGGGGGAAGGGTGATCACCACTTCCCAGATGGGCAGTAAGTTGAGGGGTGCCCTGAGGTTTGGGGGTACAGGGCATGGGCTGGGTAAGATGGGCACATAGGGAGGATGGGGGGGTCAGAGGCTCCCCCCCGTAGCTGGGGGGGCCGGAGGCACTAGCGGTCGAGCTTCTTGTTGATGAGAAGGGAGCAGGAGCTGAGGGTCCCCCCCAGCTTGGCCACCTCGCTGCAGGCGGCAGGGATCAGGGTGAGGTCGGCCAGCTTCTGGAACAGCTGCGGGGAGACACACGGGTCAGCAAGGCATTGTGGGTAAGAAGGAGCCATTTCCATGCCACTCCCTTTGCATTGACAGCCCCACCCACTCCTAGCCCCGCCCTCCTATCGCAAACCCCGCCTCCAGATCCAAAAGCCCTGCCCCCATTCACTCCACACCACCCATCCCCTATGCCCCACCCACCCGCTCCTAGCCCTACCCCCAGTTCCCCAGGCCCCACCCTCCTATCCCAAACTCCGCCCCCAGGTCTCCAAATTCCAGGTGGCCCATGCCCCCTCCATCCACTTCTAGCCCCGCCCCCAGCGCCCGAGCTCCGCCCCCTCACCTGCAGGCTGCTGGGGAACTCCTCGGGGCTGCGGTGGAGCAGGGCACAGCCCTTGGGCCCCAGGCGCACGTAGACGCAGTTCCCGGCGGGGTCGTCCGGCACCGTCAGCGTGTCGTAGTGGTGATCGGTCAGCTGCTCCATGCTCTGGGGCGGGGGGACGGGGGTGAGAGCAGGGCCTGGGGTCCCCCCTCCTCCACGCAGTCCTTAGATCAGTGCCCTGAGTCCACCCAGCCCGGTATCCCACCGCTCAGCCCCTGGGCCCACCCTGCCCGGTATCCCACTGCTCCCACCAGCGCTCAGCCCCCGGGCCCACCCAGCCCGGTATCCCACCGCTCCCACCACCGCTCAGCCCCCCGGGCCCACCCAGCCCGGTGTCCCACCGCTCCCACCACCGCTCAGCCCCCCGGGCCCACCCAGCCCGGTGTCCCCACCGCTCCCACCACCGCTCAGCCCCCTGGGCCCACCCAGCCCGGGATCCCACCGCTCCCACCACCGCTCAGCCTCCCGGAGCCCACCCAGCCCGGTATCCCACCGCTCCCACCACCACTCAGCCCCCCGGGCCCACCCAGCCCGGTATCCCACCGCTCCCACCACCGCTCATCCTCCCTGTGGCCACCCAGCCCGGTATCCCACCGCTCCCACCACCGCTCAGCCCCCCGGGCCCACCCAGCCCGGTATCCCACCGCTCCCACCACCGCTCGGCCTCCCGGAGCCCACCCAGCCCAGTATCCCACAGCTACCACCACACCTCAGCCCCCCTGGGCCCACCCAGCCCGGTATAGGCCCCGTTACCCTCATGGCTTTCTTGGCAGCCTCACTGCTTCCAATGGCGATTGTGTCCGGCCCAGCCATGCTACAGAAACTCTTCAGATGGGAGGAGCCCGTCACGGGGACCGTGGAGACAGCAAAATCCTGGCACCCGGGGAAGGGTGAGAAAAACACATGCATGGACCCCAGCCCTGCCGGTGCCCCACAGCCCCTGCCAGCCCAGTCCTGCCCCCCAGCTCTGCCGGTGCCCCTCACTCCCAACCCACAGCCCCTGCCAGCCCAGCCCTGCCCCCCAGCTCTGCCGGTGCCCCTCACTCCCGACCCGCAGCCCCTGCCAGCCCAGCCCTGCCCCCCCCAGCTCTGCCGGTGCCCCTCACTCCCGACCTGCAGCCCCTGCCAGCCCAGCCCTGCCCCCTCAGCTCTGCCGGTGCCCCTCACTCCCGACCCGCAGCCCGTTAGCCCAGCCCTGCCCCCCCCCCAGCTCTGCCGGTGCCCCTCAGTCCCGACTTGCAGCCCTGGGAAAAGGGAGAGTTGCGGGGTGGGAGCCAGGACTCCTGGGTTCGATCCCTGACCCTGCCAAAATTTCAGCTCACCCGAAAAGCATCCGCCACCGCCTCCGCCCCTCGGTGATTGGTCCATTTGGAGATGCCCACAAAGAACTCTCGACCTGTAAGGAGACAGGAAGGGGCGGGACAAGGCTCATTAACCCTCGAGATGCCATGGCCAAATTAGCTCCCATTGCTTTGGCTTCACTCAGATGCACCCAAGCTGGAGCTGGCCCCTCGGGTGCCCCATCAGCCCCACCTCCCCTTGCCCCCCACCCCCTAACCAACCTCCCAGTGCAGCTGGGAATTGACCAATGCCCTTAGAATGAGGCAGGAGGGGGGCAGGGCAGGGAGCCAGGACTCCTGGGTTCTCTCCCCAGCTCTGGGAAATGAATGAGGACTAGGGGGTTACAGGAAGACAGTTTGCTCCACACCGCCCCCTGCTGGTTCACACCCAGGGTTCAAGCCATGGCTACTTGTCCCGTCGCCGCCAGGGCTGGGGCACTCACCTGTGAAGAGCACGTCGCTGCCGTCCAAGGTGGCCCCATCGTCCGTCACCTCCACCACCCGCATCTTCAGTTCCTCCAGGACCCTCTTGATGCTGCTGATCTGGATCGGGCCCCCCACCCCGAACAACAGAGATTAACTCTTGCAGGGGATTCCCCTACACTCCCCCTTCCCCCTCTACACTGGCCCATCCCTTAGCAACCCCATGAGTTGAACTACCAGACAGGCTTCAGGGCCTACACCCAAGGAAAGAGAGATTGGGAGGGTTCTGAAATGGCCACCACACCCCCTTGCCGGTGCCCCCCCAGTTGACACCCTTGTCCTCCCCAGCCAACCCTGCCAACATGGGCTCTTTGACCCCCTCCAATGGCTCCCAATCCAGGCCTCTGGCACCACTACTACAAGGCAGGCTTCAGCGGCCTACACCCAACCTCAAGGAGAGATGATGAGGGTCCAGAAATGGCTGCCAACACCCTCTCCCCGTTGACCCCAGCTGACACGCTCACCCTACCCAACCAGCCCCAGCGACACAGGCCCTTTGACCCCGCCCCACGGCGCCCAACCCAGGCCTCAAACTTCACTACTTCTACGCAGGCTTCAGCGGCCTGCACCCAGCACCAATCAGAGATTGTGGGGGTTCAGAAAGTCAACATCCCTCTTCCACATCCCCGACCTACCCCGCCCGTGTGCGCCCTCATCCCCCGGCATTCAGCTCCCCCCTCCAGAGTTACTACTACCCGGCAAGGTTCAGCCACACGGGCTGGGCTCCGGAGGGTGGGAAACGAGATATGGGGCCTGTCCCCCTCTAGGGGCGCCGGCTCCCACCCAGCCTCAGGGCAGGGACTGGCTGGCTCAAGGGGGCGGGGAATGGGGCAGGGGCCTGTCCCCTCTTGGGGGCGCCGGCTCCCACCCGGCCTCAGGGCAGGGACTGGCTGGCTCAGGGGGGCGGGGAATGGGGCAGGGGCCTGTCCCCCCCTAGGGGGCGCCGGCTCCCACCCGGCCTCAGGGCAGGGACTGGCTGGCTCAGGGGGGCGGGGAATGGGGCAGGGGCCTGTCCCCTCTAGGGGCGCCGGCTCCCCCCAGCCCCAGGGCGGGGACTGGCTGGCTCTGGGGGCAGGGAATGGGGCAGGGGCCTGTCCCCTCTGGGGGGCGCCGGCTCCCCCCGGCCTCAGGGCAGGGACTGGCTGGCTCAAGGGGGCAGGGAATGGGGCAGGGGCCTGTCCCCTCTGGGGGGCGCCGGCTCCCACCCGGCCCCAGGGCAGGGACTGGCTGGCTCAGGGGGGCGGGGAATGGGGCAGGGGCCTGTCCCCTCTAGGGGGCGCCGGCTCCCCCCGGCCCCAGGGCAGGGACTGGCTGGCTCTGGGGGCAGGGAATGGGGCAGGGGCCTGTCCCCTCTAGGGGGCGCCGGCTCCCACCCGGCCCCAGGGCAGGGACTGGCTGAGGAGGGGTGGGGAGGGGGGTTCCCGAAAGGTCTCTGGAGGCGTAAGGGAGGGGTTTGCATCACCAATGAGGTCATGCTGGAATGAGCAGTTGCCTCGGCAACTCGGGTCAGGTGACCAACTCTCCTCTCCAGACCCCAGTGGAGTGGGGAGGGGAGACGGGGGGAGACAAGTCCCAGGGCCTCCCTGGAGGAAGCAGATGGAGAATTAGCCTCCACCCCACCCCCGCTACAATAATTGATGGGTTAACGAGCCAAGCACTGGCACTGCTAGACCCACTCCCCTCCCAGAGCCGGGGAGAGAACCCAGGAGTCCTGGCTCCCAACCCCCCTGCTCTAACCCACTAGCCCCATTCCCCTCCCAGAGCCGGGGAGAGAACCCAGGAGTCCTGGCTCCCAGCCCCCCCACACACACACACTCTCACCCACCAGCCCCCACTCCCCTCCCAGAGCCGGGGAAGGAACCCAGGCGTCCTGGTTACCTCTCCGCGCCGCGCCGGCTCCCAAGGCCGGGTGACGAGCGCCGTATCGCCCTGTATCACGGCCGCGTCCTCCACCAGCACCGAGCGGGGCAGCCCCTCGTCCGCCGCCAGCTCGATCACCTGCAGCCCCAGCTTCTGCCGCAGGATGCCGGTGTAGACCCCGTACTGCCGGTGCGCCTTGGCCAGGTCCACCGGCTCCGCCCCGTCCCCGTCCGGCTGGGCGGCCAGCGAGTCCGGGACGCTGCGGACGATGGCGTGGGTGTATCTGCCGAAGGAGGAGGGACCCGCCATGGCTGGGAGCTCGCCCCACGCCGGGCGCAGAGACCGACCGATCCCCGCGGAGGGCGAGAGAAACGGCTCCGTCGTCTCCCCGCAGGGGTCTCCGATGGGCCGGCGGGTCTCCCCTCTCACCGGCCGATCAGTGACTCCCGATCACCCGGCCACAGTCAGTTTTTCGGATCAATTTCAATGGACCCCCGGGCAAATCACCCACCCGGCCAAGCCCTCCTGGGCCCCCCGTTCTCCCTGAACCCGACCAATTTCCCAGTCAATGAGTCACTTTCCTCTGATCAGTGTCACGCCCTGGGCACCGACTCCCCAGTCAGCTGATCAATTCCATCTTCCGGTCAATATCGCCCGGGGGCGGGGCACCCCTCCGCCAATCGGTCCTGCTTCCCGGCAAGCCCCGATTATCCGACCGAGAGCGTCTCCAGCCCCAGATCTCGGCTCAATTTCTGCCCCCTTCTCTCTTCCTGACCTGTGGCCACCGGCCAATCAATTTCCCCTGGGGCCTGCTTCTCCCACCAGCCGATCCATTACCCCGGGCAGGGGGCCGATCGCTCGTTAGCATTAACGACCCAAGCAAGCACTCAGCCGCTCAATTTCTCCTCTTGGATCAGTGCCCCCGTTGATCCATTCCTTCCGAGAGCCAGTTACCCCGTTAACCAACTCCCACCGCATCGGTCTGTCAACTTCCCTCTGGACCCAATTCCTTTCCTCCAGCACCAGGTCGCTGCGGTTTCTTCCTCGGTTAAATGCTCCGCGGATCAAATCCCAAGCGAGGGGAGCGGGTTAGAGCGGGGCGGGGGCTGGGAACCCGGACGCCTGGGTTCTATCGAGTTCTCTGCTCAAACAATCTTCATCCCGACGCCAGGGGAAATTCTTTGCAGATCTCACTCGCTCCAGACGGTATAAAAATACAAATTCCCTCCCCCTTTCCAGGAATTTCGGGAGGAAAAAAAGCTATTTGTTGCGTCCGCACAAAGGAGAGTAGATCCGCCAGCACCTATGAGAAGGGAGAGACGCGCACGGTTAGGGCCGGGTCGGTTTTCTCGGCTCCATCCGTCCCCGCGAAAAAACACCCCCCGAAACCCACCCCTGCCAAAGTCAGTCTGAATTCGGCCCCTCAAGAACGCAGGCCACACACGTCTGCTTTGTTCAGTCGTCTCGTGTTCCCTGCCTTGCGCACGCGCCTCCAAATCTGTCCCAATGAACGTCACCCCCAGATCCGTCCCCAAGAACTGTCCCCCGCTAAGACCCCCCCAAATCTGTCCCCATTAAACTCGGAAATACACCCCTCCACCAAGCCGTACCCCAAAGATCTGCTCTGAGTTCTGTCGCTCATGAGCGGGACCCCCCCAAAAATGGTGCTCAGAGTCACCCTAAAAAGCTGTCTCCCCAAACTGTCCATGACAAAGAGCCATAGAAATCAGCCGGATTCTGCGCACCCCAAAGATCTGCCCCCAGAGTCAGCCCTGTACTAACAGGGACCCCAAAAACTCATCCCCTTGGAAGTCACACAATCTGCCCTGTGCCCCAAATCTCTATCTGCCACCAGTCCCCAAATGCTACCCCCCCCTCCGGTAACTCACACCCCAAACGCCCTGCTGGACTCTGCCCCCAGGAGAGCTTTGAGCCCAGATCAAAGATCTCAGCAGTATCCTGGGTTCTCCCCGGCTCTGGGAGGGGAGTGGGGGCTGGTGGGTCAGAGCAGGAGGGGGCTGAGAACCAGGACTCCTGGGTTCTCCCCGGCTCTGGGAGGGGAGTGGGGGCTGGTGGTGAGAGCAGGAGGGGGCTGAGAACCAGGACTCCTGGGTTCTCTCCCCGGCTCTGGGAGGGGAGTGGGGGCTGGTGGTTAGAGCAGGGGGGGCTGGGAACCAGGACTCCTGGGTTCTCTCCCCGGCTCTGGGAGGGGAGTGGGGGCTGGGGGGTTAGAGCAGGGGGGGCTGGGAGCCAGGACGCCTGGGTTCTCTCCCCGGCTCTGGGAGGAGGGTGGGGGGGTTAGAGCAAGGGGGGCTGGGAGCCAGGACTCCTGGGTTCTCTCCCCAGCTCTGGGAGGGGAGTGGGGGCTGGTGGTGAGAGCAGGAGGGGACTGAGAACCAGGACTCCTGGGTTCTCTCCCTGGCTCTGGGAGGGGAGTGGGGGCTGGTGGTTAGAGTAGGGGGTGGGCTGAGAACCAGGACTCCTGGGTTCTCTCCCTGGCTACAGGGAGTGGGGGCTGGTGGTTAGAGCAGGGGTCTTGGAGCCCGGACTCCTGGGTTCCATTCCAGGCCCTTCTGCCAATCTCTCCTGTCCCTGAGACTGTTTCTCTCCCCACCCCCCCTCCTCGTCTGCCTTATCTTCAGGACAGGGACTGGATGTGACTTGTTTGTGCCGCCAACACACAATGGGGCCGGTGTCCAGCTGGAAAGAGAACTCAGGAGTCCGGAGGTGGGGGTGGGGAGGAAAAGGAAGGGGAAGGGGGGCTGGGAGCCAGGACTCCTGGGTTCTCTCCCCGGCTCCGGGAGGGGAGTGGGGTCCGGTGGTTAGAGCGTGGGGTGGGGGTTGGAGCCAGGACTCCTGGGTTCTCTGCCCGGCTGCGGGAGGGGAGTGAGATCCAGGGGTTGGGGGGGGGGTTGGAGCCAGGACACCTGGGTTCTCTCCCCAGCTCTGGGAGGGGAGCGGGGGCTAGTGGTTAGAGCAGGGGGTGGGGGCTGGAGCCAGGACTCCTGGGTTCTCTCCCCGGCTGCGGGAGGGGAGTGGGAGCTAGTGGTTGGGGGGTGGGGCTGGAGCCAGGACTCCTGGGTTCTAATGGAAATTGTGGTTTCAGTGGGGCAGGGAGCAGTGCCCAGTGTGGCGGGGGAAGGGCAGCGCGATGCCCGATGGGGGGGGGGTCTGGGTGGGACCCCGATGTCCAGCCAGGGCCCCCGAGAGCAGGTCCAGGCCCTGCTGAAAAACGTTTTTCAGGCCCCCCAGCAAGGGCAGAGCAGCTACACCGGGCCCCAGGCCCCCTTCTGAACTGCCGGCCGCCCCCCCCCCCCCGTCGGCCCTGTCTGGGGGGGGGGGGGTCTGTGCAGCACCTGGCTCACTGCGGGTTTAGCTGCTCCTCCGAGACCAGCCTGAGTTAACAATCGGCCCATAAGCCCCGGCATGGAGGGGGTGGGACCCTGTCAGTGCCACTGGTTCCCCGGCCCGTTCCCCGCCGCCCCCCCCCCACCATCGCCCCGATCTCCCCGCCTGCCCCCCCCATCGCCCCGATCTCCCCGGCTGCCCCCCTCGCCCCGATCTCCCCGCCTGCCCCCCCCCCACCATCGCCCCGATCTCCCCGCCTGTCCCCCCCCATCGCCCCGATCTCCCCGCCTGCCCCCCCCACCATCGCCCCGATCTCCCCGCCGGCCCCCCCCCATCGCCCCGCCGGCCCCCCCCACCATCGCCCCGATCTCCCCGCCTGCCCCCCCCACCCATCGCCCCGATCTCCCCCCCGCCCCCCCCCCCACCATCGCCCCGATCTCCCGGGCCCGTTCCCCGCCGGCCCCCACCCAGGGCCGGGGGAGCCAGGCAGGGGCCGGGCTCAGATTCGCTCAGGGCAAAAATATGCAACAGCTGGTTCCTTTTAACTGTGTGTCAGGAGGGGGGAAGGCGGAGGAGGAGGAGAGACACACAACCCACAACCTCACCCACACACCCCCCCCCCTAAGAGACACAACACCCACCCACACACACCTGAGAGACACCCCTGAGACACAACCTCACCCACACACCCCCCTAAGAGACACAACACCCACCCACACACCTGAGAGACACCCCTGAGACACAACCTCACACACACACAACCTGAGACAATCTGAAGCAGACACACCCCCAGCGCCCAGGAGAGAGACGCATCACTCGAGACAGCTGGATCCACACACCCCCCACTGCACCCCCAGCGAGACCCACAACCCCCCCGCCAGCTGCACCCCCCCCCCCCAGCTCACAAGGCCTCCACGCACACAACCGGGGGAAGAGAGACACGCAAACACACAACTGCGCTGGGCCCCGAGACACACCCACAACCCCTCCCCCCCCGGCGACAATTGCTCACCCCCCCACAACACAACACCCCCCCACACCCCCCAATCTGTTTTCACCCACCCGCAACCTGAGACAACACAACCCCCCGCCCAGGCTGACAGCGGGACACCCCGACCCGGGACAGACCAACCCCCCCCCGCCCCCCAGCAGAGAAAACAGGCTCGGGACAGCCCAGGGAGGGAAGGAATAACCCCCCCCCCCGCACATGTGCGCAGCGGGGAAATCCAGGAGACCTGGGGGGGTCCCTCCTTCTCCCCCCCAGACTGTCCCAGCCCAGCTCCCAGGCCCTGTGATCCCTCCCGCGGGTCCTTCCTCGCCCCCCGCCCCCCCCCCCCCAAGTGGCCACCAGAATGTTATTGGGGCGGATTCGTCCCCTAGGACCATCAATAATAAATCTGGCTCCTTCCACAGCTCCTCCGGGCGGGGGCGTCTCCTTCCTCAACTTCCCAGCTAGGCCTGCTCCGACCAGCCACACCCAGGGAGAGAACCCAGGAGTCCGGGCTCCCAGCCCGCCCTGCTCCCACCCACCACAGCCCAGCCCCCGTCCAGAGCCGGGGAGAGAACCCAGGAGTCCGGGCTGCCAGTCCCCCCTACCACACCCAGCCCTCTCCTAGAGCTGGGCAGAGAACCCAGGAGTCCGGGCTCCCAGCCCCCCTGCTCCCCACCCAATACCCTCCCTCGGTCTCCAAACAACCCAGCTACCTCCCCTGGGTCACCCCCAAATCCTGCAACACCCCCACAGCCGTTCCCGGCTCCGGCCGCTGCCTGAGGGTCACCCCCAATCTCAGCCCCCCCAGTATCCGCGCTCATCTCAGCCCTCCCTAAACAGCGCCCCATAACGGCTGCCCCCCGGCAGAGCCCCAGCTTTCACAGCCCCCCAAGAGCCTCAGGACCCCCCCACACCCCCCTGTAAGATCTGCCCCAACCCGCAGGCGATGCCCCCAGACCCCCTTATTGGGCCAGAGCAGCCCAGTAACTCTGCCCCCCCCCCAATCCACCCCCAACCCCGCCCCTCTGTCCGCCAACCCCCCCCCCCGCCAGCGCCCCCACCGCAGCCCCCCGAAACCACCCCAGTCCCCCCAGATCGCCCCCTCTCAACTCCCCCCCCCGCCAGGTCCGCCCCACAGCCCCTCCCATCCCCCACCAGAGCCCCCCAGGGCTCCACCCTTCACCCAGACCCCCGGGCCCCGCCCAGCGCCCCCCCCCCGGCAAACCGCCCAAAGAGTCAGTCCCAGCCCCCCCCAGGTCCCCTCAGCCCGTAGTCCCCCCGAAATCCAGCCCCCCCCTTACCTCCCTGCGCCCCGCCAAGGGGTTTGGGGGGGGTCTCTCTCCCCGGGCGGGGGCCCCGCCCCAGGATGCCCCGGGGCTGCCGCGGGGGCGGTTCCTGCCAGCGACCCCCCCGATCCGGCTGCCCAAGCGGGGGGGACCCCGGGACGCGTCAGCCTCGCCCGGCACCGAGCGCAGGAGCAGCCGCCCAGCCAGCGCCAGCCCCAGCGCATTGTCTGCCCGGGGGGCGGGGCTAGGCAGGCCCCGCCCACTCGCCCCGGGCTCCGCCCCATCACTCCCTAGGCTCCGCCCACGGGGGCCCAGGGCTTTAAAAGGGGCGTGACTGGGCCCTCACTGGGATTGACAGACCTGGGGCTTTACTGGGAGCCAGACGGGGGGAGGCAGCTTCCCCCCCCCGCCCTGCTGGTGCCCCTCACTCCTGACCCACAGCCCCCCCGCCCTGCTAGTGCCCCTCACTCCCGACCCGCAGCCCCTGCCAGCCCAGCCCTGCTGGTGCCCCTCACTCCCGACCCGCAGCCCCTGCCAGCCCAGCCCTGCCGGTGCCCCTCACTCCCGACCCGCAGCCCCTGCCAGCCCAGCCCTGCTGGTGCCCCTCACTCCCGACCCGCAGCCCCTGCCAGCCCTGCTGGTGCCCCTCACTCCCGACCCGCAGCCCCTGCCAGCCCAACGGTTCTGACACAAGAGCCTCCGGCCCCCCAGGCTGTGCACAGGGTGGCGCTGGGGGGCTCTGGCCTGCAGGGAGGGGGGGGGGCTCAGCAGGGGGCTCCCCCCAGCAGCCAGTGGTGGTGCCCATACCCCAGGGTGGCACTAGGGGGCGCTGTGCTGCCTCGAGGGCTCATTCGGAGAGACCCTCCCCCCCGCAGGGCAGGGCCCCCCCTATCTGCCCCCACCCCCGAGTCAGGGCCACTCTCGCCCCTCGGGGTTATGCAGGAAGTGAACCCGGCTCCAGGCAGCCACGCACAGGGCGGGCGGCAGGGATGGAAAATCTCCCCCCCGCCCGCCATGATGGAGCAAACCACAGCTGGAGCCCCCCTCCCCCCCCCCGTGCCCTTGGGCACATACAGACTGTATCTCTTGTGGGGGGGGAGCCCGGTGCCAGGAGGCAACACCCACAGCGCTAGACATCGGGGGGGGGCCCAGAGCTGGGCTGGCAGGGGCTGCGGGTCGGGAGTGAGGGGCACTGGCAGAGCTGGGGGGCAGGAGGAGGGCAGGGCTGGGCTGGCAGGGGCTGCGGGTCAGGAGTGAGGGGCACCAGCAGAGCTGCAGGGGGAGGAGTTACAGGAACAGGACTTTCAGGGGGGAGGGGCGATCTGTTTGTGGAGGGGGGTTCCCCATGGTTTCCTGTAGGGTGATAAATGGATGAACGGCCCCTCCCCCACTTTACGCTTCCTTCAACACCCCCCGTCCCGTCCCCCCCCCCCGCCCCCGCCAGGCCCCAGGGGAAATAGCTCGTCTGTGACTCGCCTTCCTCTGCTAATTTCCGGCTCAGCAGATGGGACCCCCCCACCCCTCCTGCCCCGTGATCGTCAGGAGGGAAAAGGAAAAAGAATTAAAACAGACACAACTGTGCAGGTGCCCCTCACTCCCGACTTGCAGCCCCCTGGGCTCCCCCCAGCTCTGCCGGTGCCCCTCACTCCCGACCCGCAGCCCCTGCCAGCCCAGCCCTGCCCCCCCCCAGCTCTGCCGGTGCCCCTCACTCCCAACCCGCAGCCGTAATTACAGGATACCAAACAGGGTTGAGCGCACGTGGCAAACTCTCCCGGCCCACTTGGCGAGCGTGTGTCATGTCCCCTCTAGCGCACGCTGGCCGAGGAGGATCGTGGCAGTGACAGGGGGCTGGCGAGTGACAGGGTGAGGCCGACACGGCTCTGGGGGGACATCGCTGAATTGCCGAGGGCTCAGAGAAGGCGAGTCCAGGCCTCAGTGCGAGAGGCTCCCGGCGC